>NC_092236.1:57297434-57309934 GCF_036320965.1 Panulirus ornatus
TCATATCTAACGTCATGGGTTATGAGGACTCATATCTGACGTCATGGGTTATGAACACCCACATCATGATGTGGTGATACACATGGAGTTGTGCATGACACTGGTTGGCTCTGTCTGCAGTACACACACTGGTGTATCATTATACGATGAAGCAATACAAAAACACTGTATTGAACAAAGACATTCGCAACACACTAATGACAAATTACTTCTCTCTTGAGCTTATCTTTACCATATAGAGTTAGGAGACCTGTGCCAAATCAAATGAAAAATAATCCTGATATATCGTTAAATGAATATGAATCCCCATGTGATTAATTTCTTTCCATCACGAGTACTGACACATGCCGAAGATCAACTTGATAATGTACCAAGGAGAACTATCAATATTCAGTCACATTATTCGAGCGCAGGATGTGTGCCAGAGGTGGTGACAAATTAGCGAGATTATACAAGAAAATACCTCAAGAGATGGCAAACGATGCTGCTTAAAATTGCGCAATAATGGCTTTGTGCGTCGGTCGTGCAAACAAAAAGATGTCCCCATCCTTCCCGCAATATCATGCAAATATTGAAGCGTTTAGGGCGTCAGGGACTGACTGCCTCTCAGGGTGTCAGGGACTCTGCCTCTCAGGGACTGACTGCCTCTCAGGGTGTCAGGGACTTTGCCTCTCAGGGTGCCAGGGACTCTGCCTCTCAGGGCGCCAGGGACTGCCTCCGGCTGATGAGGACCAAGCATCGTGGCCAGACTGGGGATGCGACAGCGCCTCCTGCTGGAGGAATTAGGAGGAGGCTGGTAAGGAGGAGCAAGATGGAAGGCTATGGGGAAAGACACGAGACTATAGGGGTAAGACAGAAAGATATGAGGTTATAGAGGGAGGATAGAAAGATGTGGAGGAAAATATGGGGCTATAGAGGGAAGATAGAAGGATACGAGACTATGGTGGGAAGATGGAAAGATGAGAAGGAAAGATGTGAGATTATAGAGTGACGATAGAAGGCTATGAAAGAAAAATAAGACTACAGAGGTAAGATGAATGCTTGTGTGTGGTTGAAACGGAGAAAAAAAAAATAATTAAAGAAATGAGTAATGTAGAAGGAAGACACATATAAGATAAGCAACGCAACGAAAAGAAAGCAAAATGAGCAAGAGAAATAAAGAAGAATCTATATTTTCAATATAAATGTTTTCTTTAAAAGCCTGTATCGTAATGGGAAAGAGTTACTGGAGTAATATTAAGAAATAACAGAGACTCAAATTCAGGAACACATAAAAAAAACATGAATGAAGAAAGGTGGAAAAGGAAACGTTATCAGACGTACTGAAAACACGAGGATGGCAATTAGACATGGCAAATATCGCAACATCTATTCAGTGGTGGATGGTATATACATATATATATATATATATATATATATATATATATATATATATATATATATATATATATATATATATATATATTTCCTATTACTTGAACAACATTGATACCAGACGAGGCTGAACTAAGATGAGAGGCCAGTGAGAGAGAGAGAGAGAGAGAGAGAGAGAGAGAGAGAGAGAGAGAGAGAGAGAGAGAGAGAGAGAGAGAGAGAGAGAGAGAGAGAGACGCACACAGATACGAAGACAAAGACCAATAAACAGATAAACGGACAGACAGGCTTAGAAACAGACTAAATGACAGACAAAACAGACAGATTTACACAGTGTCTCCATGAAGGTATGACATATCAGTTAATATCAAATAATATATCATATCAAATATAACATAAATAATTCCGCTCCATTTAGTCAAGGTAAAAATGGTTTGCTTTTAACCATTCGATACTTATTTGTCCTTTATCTATCACGACCCCAAATTTCATTGAACATTAGCTGAAGAATATCACCGAATATCCATCAAGAGGTCTGAAGATCACCGAATATCAAATACGGCTTAGTACCGAATATCCACCAAGACTCAACGTTACCGATTATCAATTACGGAATATTACGGAATATCCATTACGGCCCAAAGTAAAACCAAATATCCAATAGGGAATATCCTTACATTTTCTCTGAACATATCCGTTTGTTCAACCCCACCCTCTCTCCACACCTCTGAATATCGGAATATTGAACTGACTTCGCCATTTACCCGAATCTTACAATATTTACAGTTTTCCCTTTTATCTTGTCGACACTTACGCTGTAATATTTTTTCCCGCTGAAAAGATGCAGAGGAATATCTTCTTTTTTTCTTTAACAGGATCTTTTGTGATAAGGGGAAGTATTGGGTGTTTCAGTTACGGTAAAGAATGGGGCAAGGAAGATTGGGGCGTGAGTTGACATGGGAGAAGGAGTGATGGATGAGAAGAGAGAGTAATGACACTAGGGAGGAGGAGGAGGAGGAGGAGGAACAGGATGAGGAGGAAGAGGAGGAGGAGGAGGAGTAAGGGTGGAAGTAGGAGGAGGAGGAGGAGGAGGGACAGATAGAGGAGGAGGGAGAGAAAGAGGAGGAGGAAGAAAAGGATGAGGTGGAGGGATTTGGTAAATGGATGGTGAAGTGGGTGGGTTGAGGGTGAGAGTGATTTTGGAAAGGATGGTGGCGTTGGGATAGATGGATAGACGGAGTAGGGGACAACACTGTCCTGGCGAGAGAGAGAGAGAGAGAGAGAGAGAGAGAGAGAGAGAGAGAGAGAGAGAGAGAGAGAGAGAGAGAGAGAGAGAGAGAGAATATGCAGTTGACAAAAATACAAGGCACGTGCAAGATATGGAAATAACGTCACTCATCCCTGGCCTCACGGACAGGTGACATATAGCGCACGTCAAGACGCAATGTAGCCTTTCGGCACAGTCTATATATATATATACATATACCAGAGCACTATATAGGATCTAGTCCTATATCTTGCCACCCTTCCATCATGTCGGAGCGAAGCCAAATCTGCCACTGATCTGATTGGCTGTTCTGTAAAGCTTCTCGCCTCGGGCCAGTTGTATATCATATACCTATCTATCGATCAATCTATATACACACACACACACACACATATATATATATATATATATCCTAGGTCTTCTCTCTCTTTCTGTTCACCAATCTCCATTATTCCCCATCTTCGCTTACCCTCTATCATTTAGATGCTATATCATCACTTGACTCTTTGAGATCAGGTCATGTCAAGTCGGGTCATGTCAGGTCAGGTTAGGCCAAGCCGAGCTAGCTGGAGACATTGGGAAATGGCTCACGTACAGGGCCGTGGACGGAGGCTAGTGCTGGGAGGGTAAAGTAAGACCCTAGAGGATGGAGGGATAGAGACTAGACGTCGCCAAGGCTCCTTCATTCGTCACTGAAGGCTTTTTATCACTACGTTTCCTTCATCCTTCGCCAGGGCTTGTTCTTTCACTTCAGGGCTGCTTCAGTCTCCACCAGAGCTTCTTCATTCGTCACCAGGGTTTCTACAATCATGACTAAGGCTTCTTCAATCATAACCAAAGCTGTATCTTTCATCACAAAGACTCCTTCATTCACCACAAAAGCTCCTCCATTAATTAACAAGGCCCCTTCATTCATCACAAAAGCTCCTCCATTCATTAACAAGGCCCCTTCATTCATCACAAAAGCTCCTCCATTCATTAACAAGGCTCTTTCATTCATCACAAAAGCTCCATCATTCATCGTCAAACGTTCCTTCATTCATCACCTGGGGTGGGGGTGTGGTCCCGCCCTCTGACAGTCTCACAATTCTCTGTATTGCTCCGCTGCTTCCTTCCTCCTCCCCGCTTATCATTCTCTCCCACACAATTTTCTGAACAAGATGGTGAGTTTTTCCTCGGGGCCTTTTGTCAGCCCGGTGGCGTGGTTTACTGGAGAGTTGGTCTTCAACATCCTCTGTACGTTTTCATGCCTCTAACCTCTTGTGCTCTCTCTCTCTCTCTCTCTCTCTCTCTCTCTCTCTCTCTCTCTCTCTCTCTCTATCTCTCTCTCTCAGCTCGGATTTTGATATATTTCTTAGTCTAATTCTTGTTCCACTTGCTTAGATTTTTTCTAAGTTTTCATTCTTTACTCTTCTCTTTACGAAAATATATGTATATAGATACATGATTTGTCTGTCTGTCTCTGTCTGTCTGTCTGTCTGTCTCTCTCTCTCTCTCTCTCTCTCTCTCTCTCTCTCTATATATATATATATATATATATATATATATATATATATAGAACGAAGTATGATGAAGTGTATTCCACACTGGGCGATATCATCTTTATTAGAGTTCCTATGTTCCTCCTCACAGTCAGAAGACTTTCCCATCCAAACCAATGTTCTTCGGAGCGAAATATCAGAAACTTATATTATTTGAAAGAACTATCAGGGAGGGAGGGAGGGGGTGGGGGGAATAGTGCCTCATACCCTTATCTATAACATATGAAAGGATTATCAGGTAGGGGAAAAGGGGAAGGGTATACCGCCTTATACCTTCATCTCCTCGCCTTGGAGTTGAATGGACTAGAATCCTTCTCCTTCCATGAAGCTGAGGTGTTCCTGTGTGTGTGTGTGTGTGTGTGTGTGTGTGTGTGTGTGTGTGTGTCTGTGTGTGTGTGTGTGTGTGTGTGTGTGTGTGTGTGTGTGTGTGTGTGTGTGTGTGTGTGTGTCTGTGTGTGTGTGTGTGTGTGTGTGCGTGTGTGTGTGTGTGTCTGTGTGTGTGTGTGTGTGTGTGTGTGTGTGTGTGTGTGTGTGGCACAACTTCTGGTCACCATCCTTCCTGGACTTGAAGTTGCGGCAAAAATAATCATATCTTTTCTAACTTTTTTGCTTGAAATGGTATGTCATTTTCAACTTGATTATGCAATTTTTTTTTTGCTTGAAATGGTATGTTTTTTCAACTTGATTATATAATCTTTTTCTTTCAATTTCTTTGGAACTCTTCACTAATTACCTAACTCAAGTCTGTGCCTGTTTGCCTTCAAGTTTCCTCAGAATTTTCAATTAATCAGTGACCTAATGATATTACGGGCCTCGATCAATGGCCTACCTCTACGACAGAACACAACAGGTCACTTTCTGCGTTAAATGCGTAATTCATTCTCTCGACAACATGCTATTCAGAGCCTTCAATGTACGCAGCTGGAGCACCGTAATCGAGAACTTTTAGCATTGAGATATTTGCCATTGCATTTGTCCTCCGGCGACGACCGATAAATTCAGCAGCGAACACATTCAGCCGCGAACAAATTCATGCGACGAACAAATTCAAGCGACGAACAAATTCGCTAGCGAACAAAGTAACAAATTAGGTGACAGACGTTTGGAGCTTCGAGCCCAACTTTGTCGTTGTAAAACACCTGATTTAGTGCCGAGCGCCGCGCACTCCACACTGTTCCGGCCCATTTTATAGCACGTTCAGCGAGCGAGAGGACACCTGACATATTCTCCTATGCTGTGCCGCCGGTGGCAGAGGAGAGAGATTTAACATACTAGCGAACAAGGATATAAATGTTGAATTAATTCCTGATTGTGCCAGAGAATATCATCATCATAATACGTAACCACTGCGGGACACATTTCATGGGGTTACTGCGTCTCTGAGGCTGCGCTACAACCAGTAGCAGAGAAATGATGTATGCCTTTTTGGAGCGACAAGTTTCTAAACGAGATTGTGTCAATTGACGGTGACACAAACTAGCCGAAGGTGGAGTCCGGTAACACCCGCCAGTCAGTATAATAATCTAATATTGCCATCAGTAAGCTAGTATGACGGTCAGGATTTTATTCATTATATAAACAACTGTATCAGATGTATGTTAATATGTCATTCAGTATATCAGTCATATGTCAATATCTTATTCAGTATATCAGTAAACAGTGAAAATATTTGCTGAGCCTTAGAGGGAAATAATCCTCACTTGGCCCCCTTGTCTGTTTCTTATTATCGATTTATAACGTATCTTGTAAGATAAAAAGGCCCAACAGCGTCTGTAGCAATGTAACGAGGGATACTTTCATCATAGAGCAGAAGGAGCTGTTGTGTTCGTAAATACTGAAATTAAATGACCAGCAGGCCTCTCACATATGATGTATCCTGTGGTCAAACGCCCTGTTCCATCCTGTGCCACGTCTCTCTGCTGAACAGAAGAAGAAGGACTAACCACAAGTTACATAAGAAATGGTTCACGTCAGGGACGTGTAAACCTTACGGTGGAACACCTTTTGGGTCCCTGGAGGCCAGGGGAACGTTAAAGATGGGCCAGGTATGGCGGCCGAAGGTCACGGGTGTTGTACTCCATTAGGGATTGAATGTCTCGGGGTCCCAAAGGGTTCGTTACAGACCACGGGGGTCCTTAGAAGCCAGTAAGAAATCGAGAGTTTTACGCCTGTAAATCTTGCTCTCGTATAATGTCTATCGACATTTTGAGTTTCAATTTCAACTCTTAAGTTATCTAGCTAGATATCTCCTCCAGCGTTGGAGAGGTTCTGTAAACACACGAACGTTTGGTATCAACGTAAAACACTACCGTAAAAGAGACTTATTTACAACAGTGACTGAAACGTTCAGAACACGAAGCGTCCATGATTTACATCGGTTGAGATTTAAATTTTTTTTCGGGGTGGTGTTGGATCGACAGCACACATCACCTTAGACGGGCTTCAGCCATGTGGTTTTTCTTGTGGTATGAAGAAGAGGCATATCATTTCAGTCCAGTTTTTCTTCTTCCACTGAAGCAATGAACCTCTTACTTCACAATTTTAACTTTAATAAACCAAAAAGGAACCAGAGTTTCAAAGTTATACTGAAGGAGAAATCATTATCTTTCTAGATTAATTTGCTGTAGACTCTTGTTCTCTATTATTGTCTCGAAGAACAGATTAGAGAGAGAGAGAGAGAGAGAGAGAGAGAGAGAGAGAGAGAGAGAGAGAGAGAGAGAGAGAGAGAGAGAGAGAGAGGGCAGACTAAGGATTATCAATTTGTTTCAACCTCGTTCTAGTTTCCTGGGAAATGCTGGATGAACAGGGGGGTTGGTTGATGAGGGTCGAGATGCGTGACTTACGCGCTGCAAAACTGTCGCAAAAAAATAGATAGAGAGATAGATGGTATGGCGCAAAACCACTCTTATCCGCAATATCGAAGTGCAAAATTCATGTAACGGAAGAGTAACGGCGCTATTACGAGAAATGCAGATACGTCATGTTTTTACTTACGTATGAATTACGTACGTGTTGGGAGCGGGGCAGCTGTGATGGTGTGGGGATTTGGGCGCAGGGAATATACGCCAAAGGGTAAAGGAATTATGGCATGAAATATACGCAAAAAAAAAAAAAAAAGGACAAAGGATTCCATCTATTATTCTCATATGCTTCCCACTAGATAATCTGCCTGCCTTTCTGTCTGTCCTTCTGTCTGTCTGTCTGTCTGTCTGTCTGTCTGTCACTCTGCTTGAGTGCTATTCCTACCTCATAGCAAATGGTTATCGCAGATACTCGTAGATCTGTACTGTCTGTCTGTCTGTCTGTCTCTCTCTCTCTCTCTCTCTCTCTCTCTCTCTCTCTCTCTCTCTCTCTCTCTCTCTCTCTCTCAAATTTTTTCTCCACTTATAATCCTCCAACACGCAGGCCTCTGTAACATCTAAAAAGCTCCTTACTCACAGCAACTTTCTAATAAAAAAAAAGAAAAAAAATTACCCCTCACAAAGTTTCACAGCTCAGGTGATGGTCCATTACTCACTATATGTCACCCGGGAACGAATTTATTTTCAACATTACCAACAATGTCATGACCTCTGGCCTGAACTAAATGGTACATTACCTTCCTTCCTCTCTCTCTCTCTCTCTCTCTCTCTCTCTCTCTCTCTCTCTCTCTCTCTCTCTCTCCTCCAAAGCCTCACAATCCAATTTTTTGAGCCAGCTCCTCCCGAGGGTGTGGGAGAGAGATGTTGCCATGCATAATGACCTTGAGGGGGAAGGAGGTGGAGGAGGAGGAGGAGTTTCCAGTGACGCAAGCGTTTGGAAATAACCTTCATCGCCATAATGGTCAAGTGTGGGAGGTTTACACGAGATGACGATTCATAGATAATGCTGGTACTATTACAGGAACGCCGAACGTCACAGGATAAAAGTCCACAATAATAGGAGGCGAAAATCAATTCTCTTTTTTCATTTCTTTTTCAGAATTGGTTATATAGAATTCAACTCTGATCCTCTAGTGACATATGTACATTGACGTCATGTGTATTTTCCCTTATAACTTCCTATTTATTTTTTTCTGGTATTGGGTGAAGATGCTTTCTTAAAGTGATTCATTTCTACTGTTTTTTTTCTAGTTTCAGGTTTCTTGAAAAAGGGAGATAGATAGGTATATAGATAGATAGATAGATAGATAGATAGACAGAGAGAGAGAGAGAGAGAGAGAGAGAGAGAGAGAGAGAGAGAGAGAGAGAGAGAGAGAGAGAGAGAGAGAGAGAGAGAGAGAGATTTATTGCACAAAATACGCTCTATAACTCCAGCATTTTTCGCTTACATCCCACCCTAAACTTTCATTCTCTCACATCACAACCGTTGCTCTCTCTCTCTCTCTCTCTCTCTCTCTCTCTCTCTCTCCCCACAACCGCATCATTTGTGCATCAGCAGAAAATTCTGACGGATCTGCAGTTCGCGGAATAGAATCATTACTCTCGAATTATATGAAATTTTGCACAAGGGCGATTGAGGTGAGGAAAAGACTCTGCACCCGACATTCTCTCTCTCTCTCTCTCTCTCTCTCTCTCTCTCTCTCTCTCTCTCTCATTGCGTGTGTGTCTTATTTCGCCTCAAGGCTTTCAGATGAAATTGCCGCGGTGAAGATGAAACTGTCGAGGTGTAGATAAAACTCCCAAGGTGTAGATGCGACTCCCAGAGCGTAGAAGCAACTGCCAAGGTGTAAATAAAACTGCCAAGGTGTAGATGAAACAGTCAAGGAGTAGATGAAATTACCAAGGAGTAGATGAAGCTGTCAAGGAGTAGATGAAACTGCCAAGGTGTTGATGCAATAGTCAAGTAGTAGATGAAACTGTAGAGGAGTAGATGAAACTGCCAAGGTGTTGTTGCAATAGTCAAGTAGTAGATGAAACTGTAGAGGAGTAGATGAAACTGCCAAGGTGTTGATGCAATAGTCAAGTAGTAGATGAAACTGTAGAGGAGTAGATGAAACTGCCAAGGTGTTGATGCAATAGTCAAGTAGTAGATGAAACCGTAGAGGAGTAGATGAAACTGCCAAGGTGTTGATGCAATGGTCAAGGAGTAGATGAAGCTGTCAAGTAGTAGATGAAACTGCCGAGGAGTTGATGCAATAGTCAAGGAGTAGCTGCAACAGTCAAGGAGTAGCTGCAACTCGTAAGGTGTAGGTAGATGCAGCCGTTGCCAGGAGACTGCAGGAGGTAAATGCTGAAAGTTTGACCAAATGGCCGGACGTGGTTATTCGAAGTGGCTCCATAAATGGAATTCCTGACCACAAAAGTTGCTGCTGCTTTTCTCAGCTGCTGAACCAAGGTGGTGGGTATGACAACCCTGAATTGATATATTTAGCTCCACTTTTCTTTTCTTCTTCGTTCTTGCTTTCCGGGAGTGTTTAGAAATATAATCTAATTTCTAATTCAAACCGATGGGCTATTACCCTCTTTCTTCCTATTCTTATTTGATAATTTTGATTTTGATATTGCCTTAGAGAATAATGAAGAGGTGAGGTGTTTGGATGAGATTGTCAGCATGGTTGGTGGCGAGGGAGTTTAGACTGGGTGGAATGTTTAAGCAAGGGAGGGAACACTGAGGGGGTGTGGCCAGGCTTCAGATGGAGGTGAAAATCAACTGTATTCCTAGCGAGCTATAAACGCTATGACCATCATGGAAGACGGTACGACCTTACAAGCCTCATATGAGGACACGACTCCCCTCCTGTTCAACGATGTGAGGTGGAAGGTCAAGTAAGGATTTTCTAATGGTCGTACGTCGTGCTCAAGGGTTGAAACGTCGTGCTCAAGGGCTGGAACGTCGTGCTCAAGGGCCGGAGCGTCGTGCTCAAGGGTCGTACCTTTGCGCTCAAAGGTCGTACTATCGCGCTCAAAGGTCGTACCGTCGTGCTCAAGGGTCGTACTCTCATCCTCAACTTTATGAGCGCCGTTCCCAAGCGCTCTGTTGTCACGGGGAAAAGTCTATGTGAAATGTGTTTACAAGATACAACGCTTGGCTTACTGGCAATGCACTGACGCGAAATCTGAATGCTCCTCGGCCACGAGAAGTTAATAAAGATAAGAACAACAGTATAGTAGGTAACTAAAGATAAGAATAAGAGTATAGTAGGTAACTAAAGATAAGAATAAGAGTATAGTAGGTAACTAAAGATAAGAATAAGAGTATAGTAGGTAACTAAAGATAAGAATAACAGTGCAGTAGGTAACTAAAGATGAAAATAACAGTACAGCGGTTAATTAAAGATGATGAAAACATCGTGGATCACTGAAGATAAGAATAAGAGTGTGGTAGATTACTGAGCATGAGAATAACAGTATATTGAATAACTAGAAATGATAACAGTATGGTGAATAACTTAAAAAGGTATTGTTATAGTTAGAAAAGACAGTTTAAGGAATTAAGAATGGATAAAAAGACACACTGGGTGTGGAAAGAGTTGAAAATGAAAGACATAGGGTCATCATGCACGGAATGGCAGATGATTGGATGATGATGATGATACGACAATGTGTATGATCCCTTCCTAGATCTCATTTCCCTGAGACACACCCATTACCAACACACCATTCCCTGAGAGCTCATCCATACTCGCACCAGCATGTCTATTTCCCAACCCAGTACTGCTCCCATCTACCATCACATCCTCCCACTGTCTCAAGAGTAGTTCATCCTACTGTATAGTACCCATCTATTCCCTCCCTCATCATCTCTTCGTCCCCATCTGCAACCCATTCCCTCCGCCTCCCTATTGTCCCCTCCACTAGGAAGGCCAAACTAGTGTACTAACCTAACCACGATCCTTTTAGGACACACACTCACAAACACACACACAACACACACACACACACACACACACACACGTAACCACCTAACCACTCTGCCGTGGGTAATGCTGTGTGCTAAAGTGGCTCGTTATAGCGTCAATGTGCTGACTATAGCACATCATTATCTTGTTAAGGAGTGGTAAGGAGGTATAGAGAGACGGGATGAGTGAGCCGCATCGGAGGGAAGAAGGTATTAAAACCTTTCTGAATATGGAGGAGGAGAATTGGCCCCGGGTTTATTGCCCTTATTGCGCGGTAGTTCGTGATGTTATTATGGTAATTGTGGTAATTTTTATCCATGGGATTTTCAGACTTTTGCCGTAAAGGATTATTTTTTCTCCCCCTCCGTGATTACATCTTTCACTCTAGTTTTTCGTGTTATGGCCTTAATTCAGAGGGGAGAGAGAGAGAGAGAGAGAGAGAGAGAGAGAGGTTATCACCGAAAGATTTCACACCATATATATATATATATGATATATATATATATATCAAAACCTTCATTTCAACGTGAGGAGGTATGAGATGACCATTACCATAAGCATTCAGTTGCTGGGGTTGCTCAGTTACCATAGATACATAAGAAAAAAAAAAGAAAATAATTTTCCTCAACGAACGAGACACTGAAAGAAAACGGCTCGTCATCACGGTCGAGGGACGCTGCCTCTAAACCCCCATACATGATTCCGGTCGACTACGAAGCCGTGGTTTTATGCCGTCGTTTCCCCCGGTAAATATTAGCTCATTTGAGGCACCCGGGAGTCAATAGCCGCACTGCACCACTGTTTTGAGACGAAGGCTTTACCTACCCGTGATGCGCTATGCCTTAAATTGACTGTAAAACCAACGGAGATATGGAAAGAATGTGTCTGTTTATCTCGTATAAGGCCTGCCTACCGATTACTAGCAGTTCTTATATATGTATATATATATATATATATATATATATATATATATATATATATATATATATATATATATATATATATATATATATATATATATATATTTCCATTTTTTTTTTTCTTCATACATATTCGCCATTTCCCGCATCAGTGAGGTAGCAGTAAGAACAGAGGACCGAGCCTAAGAGGGAGAAATCCTTACTTGGCCCTCTTCTCTGTTCTTTCTTTTGTTGAAATAAAAACTGGAGGAGAGGTTTTCCAGCCCCCCCGCTCCCTCCCCTTTTAGTCGCCTTTTACGACACGCAGGGAATACGTGGTAAGTATTCTTTCTCCCCTATCCCCATGGATAATATATATATATATATATATATATATATATATATATATATATATATATATATATATATATATATATATATATATATATAAAAGAGAGCTCTTTTCTACCACATTGTCTTATATATTTCTTTAATCAGGCGAAAACCTTTTTACTGGGGGATTGAAAGGACAATTTTCCTACATATTTTCTCACAGGAAGTTGTAGGTCCATTTCCTTGTACGTATGTACGTGCTCTTA
>NC_092236.1:57314934-57317434 GCF_036320965.1 Panulirus ornatus
TTTTAAAACATTAATAACTCCGATGCATTTCGCTCGCCCTTTCGTCCTGGGTGACTTATTAAGCAATATCGTAAATCACGGCTGATTTATGGAGTAATCAGTGAGTGTGTTATGAACTGAGTGTATGAGGCATTGCTGAGTGTACCGTTTGGGCTGAGGGGAGGATGTGTGATGGTGCAGGAGTTGAACTCAGGTGTGGGTAGGATAGCGAAAGGTGTAGAATTTGGGTTAGGAGTGTCAGTGTGTGTGTGTGTGTGTGTGTGTGTGTGTGTGTGTGTGTGTGTGTGTGTGTGTGTGTATTTGATGGTGTAGATATGTGTCTGTGATTAACTGTATGCTAGATATGGAAGGGGAGTTCTAATATTCGTGGGGCCCCCCCACCTCTTTGAATTCACTCTCTATTTCTTAACTTTCTTTAAAATTTTGTACACTCTCTGCGTTTCATGAGTTAGCTTAAGTTACACTATGCATTTACTTTGTCTCTAACATGAAGTATGTCTTTCCTCCTCCAACAACATTACATTTCCTTTTTCTCCACCATCATCAACAACACTTGAGTTTCTCCTTCCCTCTGCCGCTGAACTCCCCCAACAACATCATTTGGTATAATACATCTTGCTTCTCCCTCACACACACACACAAGTCAACCTTCGTGTTTCCTCTCGTTCCTCCAACAACAGTACAACAGCATAGTAACATCTTCGCTTCTCCATCTTCCCCAGCAACAACACCAACGACATTTGGCACTGTCATCTCTCCTTCAACAACATTAGCGAATGAGTGAGACTATGGTGATGAGAGAGCAGATGTGTAGGGCTTTTTATCTCCTGTCTCGTCGCGAGGACTTCGTTGGGAGCTGGTTCACAGTGAACCACTATCTTCACCAGGTCCTCCAGCCCCTGACGCTTCCTCCCAACACTCACGCCCTTGTAGGAACCCCAGACCGCGTCTGAGAGTAGCCTTAGACGGGGTATCGTAAGAGATTCCGGTATTAAAAATTTACATAACTTCTCTAAATTTGCATAAAAATGTAGCATAGAAAAAAGTGATTGTGTGGTAGGAGAGTGGGGTAAGAAAACGGAGGAATGTATGTAAGGGGGAAATGAAATATTTGCCTCGAATATTCATATATCTGAACGGTAAGGTTTCCTCTCACGTTAGTTTTTTTTTTTTCTTTTACGGGCCGTTGTCTGATCTATGGAACTGTTTTGCCGGCTATTCGTATATGAGCGACCGTGGAGCTCAATTTTTGTGTTGTTTTATTGATAAAGTTTACTTCAAGAGAGTAAAGATACGACGAAGGGAAAGATTCTTCGTTTTTTTTTCACATCGTTAGGGGTACGGCAGACATATCTGTGTGTGTGTGTGTGTGTGTGTGTGTGTGTGTGCGAGAGAGAGAGAGAGAGAGAGAGAGAGAGAGAGAGAGAGAGAGAGAGAGAGAGAGAGAGAGAGAGAGAGAGAGAGAGAGAGAGAGCGCATGAACGCATAGGACGTAGAAATATATATGTATACGAATGAAAACATGACTAAGAGACTTATTTTTTCCTGAAAACTAACATCCTAAAGTTTAGCCTCTTGTAACAACTCGTAGGAAAAGAAGAATTCCTTTTGATCCTTTGTCTACGCAAAGAGTCAGGAAATTCTGGCTATAATATAATATTTTCCTTCTACTCCTGAACTCAAGCGATGCAGTATAAAGGCATCTTGTCATCATACGAACGCCCAGTCTTATATATACGAGTCCACGGGGAATATGAAACGCGATAAGTTCCAAAGTGCACTTTCGTGCAATAATCACATCATCAGGGGAGACGCAAGAGAGAAATACAAGTCAGTTGCTGTACAACGAAGAGACGTAGCTAGGACGCCATTTGGTAAACAAGTGTGTGAGTGTGTGCAATCAACTATCTTTTATTCAAGGTTCACTTCCGCAGGTCAAGGAAGCGTGGGTAGGTCGAGGAGGACCCCTTACTTCGAGAGGTCGAGTATTCAACACTCTCTCTCGCACAGGTCGTCCTCAAGTCGATGGAAACAAGGTTTATTCAGGGGGTTAAAACCAGCTGGCCTGTGAACTCCAGTGTCGGGTGGGGGAGGGGGAGGGGGGTATGCGGACGCGTCCACTGCAGGCGGGGGGGGGGGGGGGGTAGGGAACAGCCGAGGGGAAACAGATATGAGGAGGAACACAGCTTTCTGTGCCACAGTAGCGACTGTCACTCCACTTTTACCTTTTAGTCGTGGTGGTTCTTTTCTTTTTTTTTAGTTTAGTTTTCCCCTGACTGTTTCTATAATTCCCCCAACGTTTGTCGTGTCTTTTCCTTCACATTTTCATGTGGCTCAAAAAGAAAATCTTTAAAATTACTGGTATCTTTAAATCCCTTTAAATCTCGTGATTTGTTAAATCTCCACTAATTTGATTTTTTAAATCCCTTTTTTATCTCGTTATTTCGACACATTGGCCACCATCATCTGCTTTACCGCAAGCACATATAGCGCTTCGTTA
>NC_092236.1:57319934-57374934 GCF_036320965.1 Panulirus ornatus
AAGTCTCTCAGAGACATTGATAGCCAGACAGCCAGACAGACACCCTTTCAAAAGTAGACATTCACACGGAGACAAATATACAGCAAAGGCTATTTAACCTTTCCTTTTCATGCCGACGTGTTTACAGTATTTTGTATGAATATTTTCAACATGTGGCTCCAGTTATTGTTATCATATTATCATTATTATCACTATTACTACTGTTATCACTATTACTACTGTTATTATCATCATTACTACTATCATTATTTTATCATTATCATTATAAATAACACTAATATAATAAGCATCATTATCAGTATGATATTGATAATAGCAACTACAAGAACAATGATAATAATGATGATAATGATTATAATAATAATAATGATAATAATGATAACAATAATAATAATAATATCCAAATACGCACAACACAATAAAACACAGACAACACTCACAGACACACATTAATCAAGATACATTATCTCGAGAGCAACATGAAAAATTCGCACACATTCAGTCTCACTTAATCTTGGATTTCCCAGCCCAGGGTCGCAACATACGACCTCAGACGATATACTCCCAGGCAGTGAAAGCTAAATGTAAAAATCTTTTAATCGTCTTGGATCAGTGTCAGGTGACGGGAGCCGCCACAAAAGTCGCAACGATGCACCTCTCTCGAAGCTGATGGAGTCCTAGAGCTTTGTTAAAGCTGGTGGAGTCATGACGTTCCTTGAAGCTGGTGGAGTCCTAGAGCTTTCTTAAAGCTGGTGGAGTCATGACGTTCCTTGAAGCTGGTGGAGTCCTGGAGCTTTCTTAAAGCTGGTGGAGTCCTGAAGCTTTCTTAAAGCTGGTGGAGTCCTGAAGCTTTCTTAAAACTGGTGGAGTCCTGAAGCTTTCTTAAAGCTGGTGGAGTCCTGAAGCTTTCTTAAAGCTGGTGGAGTCCTGAAACTTTCTTAAAACTGGTGGAGTCCTGAAGCTTTCTTAGAGCTGGTGGAGTCCTGAAGCTTTCTTAAAACTGGTGGAGTCCTGAAGCTTTCTTAAAGCTGGTGGAGTCCTGAAGATTTCTTAAAGCTGGTGGAGCTCCCTGAAGCTTTCTTAAAGCTGGTGGAGCTCCCTGAAGCTTTCTTAAAGTTGGTGGAGCTCCCTGAAGCTAAAGCTCCCTTAAGTTACGTGGACTCCTTGTAGTACCAGGGGAACCAGATAATGTTAGGGAGATGGTGAAAGAACTTTCTGTGGATCTCCCTGAGAAGTATGAGTGTCCTAAATCTCCCTGACATGGTACGTGAGGTCTAGATCTCCCTGACAAAGATGAGTGAGTTCTAAACCTCCCTGGCAACGTTCGTGAGTTCTAATCTCCCTGATAAGGGACATGGGCTCTAAGTCTTCCTGACGAGGAATGTGCTCTCTAAATCTTCCTATATCCTGTCAAGTTACACGAGTTCTAATTCTCCCTGATGAGGTACAACATGTTCTCCAAATCACCCTAACAAAGGCACGAATCCTCTAAATCTCCCTGACAAAGTTACATGTGTCTTAGATCTCCCTTGGCAAGTTCCATCGGCTTTACATCTCCCTGGGAAAACTAGTCCTCTGAATCTCCCTGAATTGATACGTTGTTCTGGATCACCCTAACAAGATTGTGTAGTTCTGAATTTGTGGACAAGAAATGTGCCCTGTAACTCCCTGCCGATATACAAGTTTTGAATCTCCCTGACAAGATATGTGTTCCGTCTCTACAATAACGCTACAACTGATCCTGGTTCTCCCTGCGTTCAGAATGACTTCAGGGGAAAGATTGGTTTGGAAGATTAGTTCTTTTCCCATCGAGAGGAAAGCAATACACGAAATGTAAGAGCAGAATTTCTCGAATATTTATATTCAGTTCAATTTGGTGTATAGTTGAGCATTTTTGTGTAGGGGGTTTCGAAAATAAAGCTTACATTTTCAGAAAATGATAGAAGATCATGAAGAATACCAAGCCATTTTGTAATCCAGAGATCGAAGACGTTAATCTACGAAAGAGACAAGGGAAGTGTATGTACACGTGTGTGATCTGAAGTGTTTCATGTAACTATGTAGCAAATGTGTGTTGTAGGTATGTGGAACCTCATGTAATTCAAGTCGAGACTCCAGTTGTAATAACCCTGTGAGAGAGGACATTAAATGGCTATTAGTAAACACAATGAACAAAAGGAGAGTTGAATGAGGAGCCAGTATACGTGGGAATTACTTGATGATGGAACTCATTGTCCCTCATTAAATGGTGAGGCAGTCGCATGATATTTGGATGGTCTACACGTGTGTCTTTTGGCGTGTGTGTGTGTGTGTGTGTGTGTGTGTGTGTGTGTGTGTGTGTGTGTGTGTAGGAGAGAGTGTCCATACCAGATTGACTGAATGAACTAGCGGCTGTATGGTCATCAATGGGTGGTAAAGAACAGTAGAGTGCAGAACTGTTTATTGACCTCATGCAGAGTGTTTTGGGAACATGAATATGTAGAGTTAGCTGATACTGACACTTCTGAGAACATTGGGGGACTGTACTGTGTAAAGTTGACCTGTAACACATGGGGGGGGGTGGTTAAGGAAAGTACTATAAGTAAAGTTGATTGACGGTAAGCTAGAGTTTAAGACAGAATTATGTAGAGTTAACTGTAGGCATACGTGAGACCGCTGGGATAACACTGTTTCAAGCCATCAGTAGAGTTTTAGGGTTAATGACGTGTAGAGTTAACTAATAAGCTGGAATCTTGGGACAGTACAAAGTAGAGTTGGCTGAAGGCATCTCAAGTGTGTTTGGACAATTGTCTAAAACCCTCAGAAGTAACAAAAAAACGTTCGCGAGGTAAGAACGTTTGAGTTAGAGTAACGTTTAGAAGCCAGAAAAGTTTGCTGAACAGGAACGTTAGAGAGACGGGAGTATTTCAGACACACACACGCACACAAGAGATAACAAAGAACTCTTCTCAAATATCATTGTCACCAGGAAACCTTGCGGTGGAGTTTGTATAGATCGAGTTGAATACACGTTGGGAAAGACTGTGCACATTACCAGCAGGACCTGGTAAAGGATCATGGTGTCAAAGGGCGAGTCAGGTCACTCAGTGTCCATTGAGTTCCACTGAGGTATAAGACAGGTCATGGCTCAACCCATGAGGGAGGGTATGAGAACGTGGCCCCATCCACAACAAGCACTGTAGTTGAAGGCTAAACCTATCCTAGGAAAGAAAAGGGGACGAGAGAGAGAGAGAGATAGAGCGAGAGAGAGGAGAGATTGTATAATATATATATATATATATATATATATATATATATATATATATATATATATATATATATATATATATATATATATATATTTTTTTTTTTTTTCAAACTATTCGCCATTTCCCGCGTTAGCGAGGTAGCGTTAAGAACAGAGAACTGGGCCACTGAGGGAATATCCTCACCTGGCCCCCTTCTCTGTTCCTTCTTTTGGAAAATTAAAAAAGATTAAGAGGGGAGGATTTCCAGCCCCCCGCTCCCTCCCCTTTTAGTCGCCTTCTACGACACGCAGGGAATACGTGGGAAGTATTCTTTCTCCCCTATCCCCAGGGATAATATATATATATATATATATATATATATATATATATATATATATATATATATATATATATATATATATATATTCTCTACAACAAGACACAATCCAAATTGTGTTAAATATGTGGTGGATGAGGGTAAATGGTAAATTTGACCTTAGCTGTAAATCAGATACTTCCTCTGTGTAAACAGTAACTTTGAATACTGACTATAAATTGCAGGCGTTTAATGAAACACCACAGCGAGTGAGGAACGGAAACAACAGACGTACGTTGAGCCTCAGCAATGAGTGATGGGTGAAAACCACAGCTAAACACTGAGGATACGTATGCAAAGTGCCAGCATCTTTGAGTGCTTACTCAGACGAGCAAGAGGGAAGCGTGAGTGTAAATACACACACACACACACACACACACACACACACACACACACACACACACACACACTTGTCCTGGTGCGTCTAGTGATATAAATACTTTGCTAGACATATAGACTGATTTGTAGAACCTAAATCAATACATTGAAGTAAGAAAATACATAAAACTAAAAGATACATGACGAGAAAAATATTAACAAGCATACGAGTTTGAACGACTTTTCTATCAATTTATTGAGACGTTTCAGTCCATAAATTTACATGTATAAATTTTGCTCGAATCTCATATTCTGAAAAAGGAACTTTATCTATTGCATCAAACCCGCTAGGAGAAAAATTGGGCATCGTATTTCAATATTCAATGTTATTTTTTTCTTCCCAATTTGGAAATACATTTCTTCCGCTTCTGAACATTTTATTTTAGTTCAGTCTTTTGCCAGAGGAGATAATACTGTTGGATGAATTTGAAAATAGGATGAACACCTGAATACGAAAAGGGGGGGGGCGAAGGCGCCACAGGAATATGATATTGCCTGGTTCATAGGATCCTCTTGATCCTATTTCAATAATCATCTTAGTCTCTCACAGTTCGAGGGAGAGAGACATTGGGCCACAAAGTCTCAGAAGTTGTAAGAATCCACAAGCAATACCGTACGTCTTAAGCCTTATGTACAATAAACAAACAAAAAAAAAAGGATTGACTTTCTCAAGCTGCTTCAGCCAGATATTGTCCTATTTAATTGGTCTATAAGGACGCAAAGGGCACGGACAGTGAATTGCCAGAGGTCCTCAAAGACTTTCTTGTCTTTTTTGGGGGGGAATAAAATGTCTGTCTCCTGCATGTTTTCGCTCCTACGTGTTTTCTCGATAGCGAGAGAAAAATATCTTCTAAATTTGCGAATCGAAGATATTTTCTGAATATCCTGGGGCATATTTTTTTTTACCCCAGAGTGGGTTATTTTCTTCCTTACTTTAAACGTAGGGAATGCCTCTCTCTCAAATATATATATATTTCTTTTTTTTTCTAACTATTCGCCATTTCCCGCGTTAGCGAGGTAGCGTTAAGAACAGAGGACTGGGCCTTTGAGGGAATATAATCACCTGGCCCCCTTCTCTGTTCCTTCTTTTGGAAAATTAAAAAAAAACGAGAGGGGAGGTTTTCCAACCCCACGCTCCCTCCCCTTTTAGTCGCCTTCTACGACACACACGCAGGGAATACGTGGGAAGTATTCTTTCTCCCCTATCCCCAGGGATATATATATACATACATATATATATATATATATATATATATATATATATATATATATATATATATATATATATTCCGAAAAAAGACAACCCCACAAAAAGTGTATATAACCCCGAAAAAGTAGATGGATAATCCCAATGAAAAAAAAATATATATATATAACCAAGAAAAAGATTGGCTTAACTCCGTTAAAAATCAGACTTCACCTCGCTCGAAGAAAAAACAAAAACTTCATTTTTGAATTTCACTTCGGCCATTTGGCCCAAAAGGTGATGCCTCTATCAGACCCAGCTCTACCAAGGCGCTGAAGACACTCCTGCAGGTAAGTGGTGTGTGTGTGTGTGTGTGTGTGTGTGTGTGTGTGTGTGTGTGAGGAGCTGGTCTGGTCGAGTGTTTTGTGGGTTTCGGGACATCACCTATTGAGAAGGGTGAGGAAGAGGAACGCTGTTGCTCTCGTCATATTATACAAAGGACTTCTTTTTTTTTTTTCCAGATTTAAAGGTGGTATTTGATTACAATCTGTGATTACACTTTGTGATTACAATTTGTGATTACAATTTGTGAATAGAGTTTGTGATTACTATTTGTGATTACTGTTTGTCTGTCGCCCTGTCTCTTAACCTTGAATATATTTATCATACTTTTACTCCTATGTGAACACACACACACACACACACACACACACACACACACACACACTTACTAGCCTTAGCCAGGTACCCAATTATCGACCAGCCTTGAGGGGGGATGAACACCTTTTTTATAAGCTGTGGGCCGACTGTCGCGCCCAGGATTCGAACCCGTGAGGGGTCTAACTTTGGGCTGGCCCGTGATGACACCTGATGTGTCTGTTCTCACCCCCTTTATTACATTTCCCTTTTCCTTTCTCTGTAATCTGTCTTCTCTTGAATGTTTCCTTCTCATATTCTCACAATTTCTTATTCATTTTGACTGTCAGTTCCATATATTCTGCTTCGAACTCCTAAGGGTCGTAAGTCGTGTTCAAGGGTCGTGACCGTCGCGTTCAAGGGTCGTAACCTTTGCGTTCAAGGGTCGTGACCCTCGTGTGCAAGGCGTCAAGGCATTTATATATAAAACAATTCACTGTAGTTTCGTTGATTAAATTGTAATTTTGAATCATAAAAGAATGTATGAATTCAATTATCATTTTAATGTGATTCTGACCTAATGATGAGATACCGTGGACAAACGCGTACAGACAAGCTGACACAGAAACATAGAGACATAGATATTGAAGCTGACGGTAGCAACCCCGCGTGTTATGCTCGCCATTATTCTTTCAAATTTTTCTCGCCACTAATTCTCTCTGTAATTGCGTATGCAAATGAGCCGGTATTTGAGGCAATGAGTACGAACCGTGTTGTGGTGTATTTGTGGGATTCTAAATTCGCTCATGCGCATCTGTATGTGCATATGTATGGGGCCAGGTCGGGTAAAGTTTAGAAGACTGTGGCCATTCAGAACAAGGTAAAGTTGGACACAGGCGAGGAGAATGTGGCTATGTTGGTCAAAGTTCTTAGGAGTGTGTGACTGTAGAATCATACCAAGTTGGCCACAGGCTAGCGGAGTGTGCTTCTACAGACTGTAGCAAAGTAAGACTCAGTTCAGTGGCCCTATAAAATGTGGCCACGTAGGACACAATCCAGTAGTGTGTGTGACCCTGTAGAATTTGACTAACTTGGACATAGACTAGTGTGGAGTTTGGCCATGTAGAATGTTTTGGCCAATTTGGACATAGGTAGATAGAGTGTGACTCTGTATAATACGGCCAACATGGACACAAACTTATTGAGTGTGACCCTATAGTATGTGGACCACATATAGGACGAAAGGCAAATCAACGTAATGTGGCAAAGTTGACCACCTCTGAATGTGCACCCTCACTGCTCCCAACAGTGAGATTTCGCAGTGAGAACTGCCAACACTGATGCTATACCGCTTAAATGGGAAGTCCTCAGTGCTTTCCAACACCGAGGCCAAGCACTGCCAACACTCACACAGTTTGGAAAGCTTGGGCAATCAGAGCTTGCTCTCTGGGTCGCGCCAGCCAAATGAGAAAGTTAAACTGTGAAAATGAAAGCCGACGTCGAACAGCCGTGTAGGGCTGTTCACACAGAGGCAAACACTGCCACGGGCTCTGTTAACGATGTCTGTTTTGACGGAAACCGTTGCCCTGGAAGGCTCACCAGGATTCTGTTAACAGAATCTGTTTTACTGGAAAAAATTGTTCTGGACATCTGTTATAAACGATTGGATATATATATATATATATATATATATATATATATATATATATATATATATATATATATATATATATATATATATCTTTCTTACTCGCTCAAGATGGGAAGAAAGTGAACTGAAGGACAAGCCACTCCATGAATCATGTAGGGAATTAAGACCTCGACGTGTAAGTGCACCAAGATGAATTAAATCCTTTAAGTCGGCCACTAAAGGAATTCCCGCCGACTTCATAAGAAGATCCTGAGGGGAATTAAATGTCATAAGGAATATGTTGGAGGATCCGAACCCTTTTTAAAAAGGAATTCCTCACCTTCACCCTCCAGCTCAGTGGGTCAATAAAGAGGACCTTGGGAACAGCTCGGGGTTCTCGAAGTGCCTTGGCGACACCGCCCAGCCTGTAAATGAGCTGTGGCAAAGCCAGCCAGCCCCTCAGAGACCTAAGAAAATAATCCAAAGTCAGGTGTATTTTGAGTTCGTGGTGATAATTCTAAACGAAGAGGTATTGGTTGATAATGGCAGGAAAGATGGTACTAGAGAGAGAGAGAGAGAGAGAGAGAGAGAGAGAGAGAGAGAGAGAGAGAGGTGGTACCACTGGTCTCTCGCTGCTAGGGTCTTCGTCTGGTATGGTGCCGGTAAGAAATGCCTGATCGTCTGGGATGTTGGGGGAGGGGAGCAGGGGCACCAAGATTAAGTATGCTGTGTTGGTGGCGGCGAAGGTGCGCATCAGGCGACGTTAAAGACGGCGGATGGCCTAAAGGAAGGACGGCATTTGTCTAAAAGAACGGCAGAGGTCGAGCCCGTCGTGAGAACTGACGGTGCGAATACATTACTCGACCGTGCGAGTGGTTTTTCTAACTGTACGGATTCGCCATTTTAGATACCTCAATGGAGAGTGCTCTGCTTCCATCTCTCTCTCTCTCTCTCTCTCTCTCTCTCTCTCTCTCTCTCTCTCTCTCTCTCCCCTACAATTATCATTTCGTGCACCGTTTCTCCCATGAGCTTCATGTGTGTATTCCAGCCACTAAGGCCTCGACCCACGGCATGTGGCAGCTTCCTACTGTTTTTACGTGGAGACCAACCACACGAGGGTTGACCGTTATGGTCCTTCTTTCTAACTTCAGTCAGAGAACCAATGAAATTTTTTTTTTCACTTCCTTCGTCTTCCTCCGAGAGTTCAGATCTTCAAAAATCTAAGGAACTCAAGTAAGTTTCCTCTAGGATCGTTTCCTCATCCTCCTCATCTTTCCTTCCATCCGAGGTGTCTACAACTGGAGCATATTCTTGCTCGTGTCATGATGGCTATCAGTCCATAGAAAAGAAAAAAAACCTTCGTTCTCCCTTCACTCGTTTCTCACTCTCCCTCACCAGCACTGACTGCCTGAGTCGCTCTGGATGAAAACTAAACCCCATAGATCAACCTCTTTTCACCCTACATATTGGCCATCTTCCATACCTCCTCCCATCGTAGAGGTGGCACAAGGCTAAGCTCCTCATCCGCGAAGATTGGCAGTGAAGCTCACTGCCTCTCTCTCTCTCTCTCTCTCTCTCTCTCTCTCTCTCTCTCTCTCTCTTCCCCCCTTCGACCCAGTATCTGAAACTCGCTCTGTTTACACCTGGCGCTTGAGCACACTCCCTTTCCCTAGAGGATCTAATATGATACTCGCCTTGTTAACTGTAGCATTTTGGAGGGGGGTCGGCTGGAGTCCTTCACTCACATCTCAAAACAGAGGGCGTGCTCCGTGCTCGGGGGTCTAAGAAGGCCCCACTCACAGCTCACAACAGAGAACGTGTTGTGTACTGGGGTCTTAGAAGGCCCCACTTACACCTCACAACAGAGAACGTATTGTGTACTGGGGTCTTAGAAGGCCCCACTTACAGCTCACAACAGAGAGCGTGTTGTGTACTGGGGTCTTAGAAGGCTCCACTTACACCTCACAACAGAGGGCGTGTTCCGTGCTGGGGGGGTCTTAGAAGGCCCCACTCACAGCTCACAACAGAGCGCTCGTGCTGTCTTAGAAATTGCTTTAGACTGAAGTACTTCTGCGTTCTTTTTTCGCTGGGTTTTACAGGGTTGCAAAGCTGTAATATGGTTCCTTCGGTGGTTGGGGACTTGCAAGAGCTAATCTAATCTCCATTCTCAATTTTGTGGTAAGGAGATTGGCTTTTGTCATCTGTGTACTGCGTCATACGTTGACGCAGAGGAAATTCTAGAGAGAGAATTCCATCGTATTTTGTGACGAAATGTATTGTACCAGGATTATGAGATATGTATATTATGGGCTTCTAAGCCGATTTCGAAGTTCACAAGAAAACTTAGAAAATATATGACAAGTTATATACAGGAATGCATCATCGTACTGGTTATGAAAAGAATGATTATCAAATGCTAATCACAAACATATAATTTTTTTAAAAAGACCCAAGGGTTTCTTGCTGTGCATATATCTTTGATGAATATCAATTTGCATGATTCCTTTGCTCCATATCTGTACTACATAGACATCTGTAATGTTCCTGACGTTCCAAAGGCCGGAAATCATACTTCTCCTCATTCATTTGTAACCTCTCTCTTCTGAAGTCTCATCCATTATAACCTTTTAGTGCTAATAGCCCAAAAGGGAGGGGAGGAGGGGGTTGTTCTCTTGTAATCCAACCTCCTCTTGTGTAATGGGTTATCTTCTTCTGTAGTTGCCCAACGTCTTCACTCTTTTCCTTCGTGTTTCTCGTAATTTTTCTCTTCATCCCCTTGGCTCTCCTACTCTCTCTCTCTCTCTCTCTCTCTCTCTCTCTCTCTCTCTCTCTCTCTCTCTCTCTCTCTCATTCTCTCTCTCTCTCTCTCTCTCTCTGCGTCACATGTTGCTGACGATCGCCGTGTCTGCGATTCCCAGCGTACATATGAGAGGCAAAACAGACGACGGATTGCGATCCTTACGATCCAACGACGTCATTCTTTTAAACAATATTCCCGGGTAACTTGTACTCCGTCTCTCTCTCTCTCTCTCTCTCTCTCTAATTTCCTTGTCATGATCGCTGCCATGAGGGTTCCCGATCTAATTTCCCATGAAAGATAAACCCGCTCGCTCGTAAAGTTTGGCCTGATCGAGTGAATGCTTCGTTATAGCCAACTACAGCCGGAGGAGGCACTCTCTCTCTCTCTCTCTCTCTCTCTCTCTCTCTCTCGTCTCTCTCCATCTCTCGTGTTTCACTCCTTTCATCTCTCATTCTCTCCTTGTCTAAAACCTACTCTTCAACAGGGGATCGTGTACCTACTTTTTGGCCACAACAAATTTGCCTCAACACCGTCTCTGTACTATAGATCGAGCTAGGCTGGTCTCATATCGTCTCCACAGAGGACTCAGAATGGGTTTCTCTTTCTCAAGGAGGCCCTGGAGATGTCCCCTAATATTGTTACACAGACAGTAGGGCGTAGTATAGAAGAGCCTGAAAATTTACCTTAATCTCAAACCACAAAGTTTCTACCATAGTTAAAAAAAAAGGGGGTAGCGTTTAGCGCCCTAGAATCGTTTTAACGATTTTGAAAAGAATCTTGGATTCTGGATTCTCGAGTGAGAGAGAATCATGAAAACAGACCCTGCTCTGTTGAGCAGTCGGAGAATTTAAACAGATACAGAGATGAACTGGATTCTAACCATAAAGACATCGAGAAGGAGTTAATGAGGCTGTGTGAGTGTGGACGATATCAGAAACTCACAGATTAGTGTGGAAATAGTGAGAAAGCACACAGATAATTCTGAGGTAAAATCCTGCAAATTGTCAGTGTGGTTAAGAAGATGCAAATAATGTTAGTGGTGGTTTTGAAGCGAAATATTAATCAGTCCTATTAAACTTATCTAAAGTACTGCTTTCAACCACTCTCATTAGTAAATCACTTGATATATTAACAATCCTTTCGAAGAAAAAGTACTTCACATGCGAAGTAAAAAGTTTATATCAATGTAGTCATCACTACGAGTGAAATTTGGCGAATCAAGTCTCAAACCTTTGATAACCGAGTACCTGGATCAGATCACCTCTTAAACTTCTCGTTTCTATACTCATTACATTCGAGTCGTTTGGTCGGCTTTCACAGGAACCGATTCTCAGTCCAGGAATCGTCTTGGTGGCTCGACAAGTCATAGAGAAACAAGCTGAACTTTGTGGTAGGGCAGCGAAGGAGTTAGTTACTAAATGATAATCTTTGGAAGGGGTTATCTATCTGGTCTTCAGTAAACCCCACTGGTCAGTCTACGCCTAAGCTTCGTTAAAGCAATGGAGGGCGTTAGTTCCACGTTATTGTAGCATAGTTAAGACAATGTCTTTAATAAGAATTGTCCTCCATGTTACAATGTCCCTTCGCAGTAGTCTGCGGAGGCCGAGGAGAGAAATCAGGGCCATAAATTTCGCTTGGGAGAGAAAACTCCTTATCGCAGTCCACAGATAAACTTGTCCAAAGAACCATAATGTAAACCCTCGGATATCTTGGAAGCTGCGAGTAAACACGTATTCCGAAAGACACCGAAGACCAAGTAATTGTCAAGACAAAGTTAAATTGAGTAGGCTGGACGGCGGCAACACAGGGAAACTCACTACAGCAGGAGTTAACACCTCTTAAACATTTCGCGCAAGTTTCTCCTCAAGAATTTATCTCAGAGGAGAGAGGCAGGAGCTTCCGACTCTAATGAGTTCCTTGTGTGTTTATGTCGTTCATTGCTGAGGCGAAGATTCTCTTTTTTTTTTTTTCGTCTCTGTTTGGAAGGTTTAAGTAAGGAGGAGGAGGAGCGGATGGTCAAGGTTGGTGAGGAGACAACGTGTGTGAGTTGATGTGGTCAAGGACCACCAGGCTGTCTGTCTGGCCTTCACCTTGACCACCAGGCTGTCTGTCTGGCCTTCACCTGGACCACCAGGCTGTCTATTTGGCCTTCACCTGGACCACCAAGCTGTCTGTCTGGCCTTCACCTGGACCTTAGGCTGCCTGTCCAGCTTGCATCTGGACCCCAGTCCGTCGACCTGGACCCCACCTGAACCCCAGGCGCCTATTTTCTACCTGGATAATCTGGACGTCAGAAATCGCTGTTAACCAGGTTACCTCCGCTGGAACAGCACAAAGTCTTGCTGCGCAATTCACTTAGTCTTCACGGAACAGCTGCTGCGTATTGCTGCTGGGGGAGTATGTTGTGGTCATACAGTGTGTTGTGGTCATGCACTGTCTTGTTGGAGATGCTACTGCTGTTGGAGATGCTACTGCTGTTGGAGATGCTACTGCTGTTGGAGATGCTACTGCTGTTGGAGATGCTGATGGTGGGAGAGTAGTGGTCGCTGTTGTTGGTGCTGACGCTATTTTTGTCGGTGTAGTTATTGTTGGTGCTGCTGCTGTTTTTGTCAGTGTAGTTATTGTTGGTGCTGTTGTTGTTGGAGCTGCTTCCGTCAGTGTTATTATCCTGCCAGTGTTGTTGTTGCCGTAGTTATGGCTGTTGTTGTTGTTGTTGTTGTCGCTAGGACTTCTACGGGAGGGGAGTTGTGGGGAGGACGTGTCCAGTACCAGAGGGTCATGGCCGTGGTGATGGGCCGGGGGGAGATGATGACAGGTAGGGGAGAAGGATGGAAGTTTACTCCCTTCCCCTTCCCCCAACGCAAGCCATCACTGTGGCCAGAACAAGGAAAACTTAGGGAAGAACTTCCGTGAACTTCTGTACCTGATTATGGTTGCAGGAGCCACAGCCTCTGAAAACTATAATTAGCTAGGGGGAAAGGTGAATGAAAACTTTCGTTAATCTTGTTGGGGGAGAAGCGTTAGGAAGTTGGGGGTTTGACGGGAAGTTTTGTGGGGAAGTGGGTTTGGAGAACGGTATGGGTTGAAAAGGTGAGAGGGAAGTTGCTGGAGAGTGGCGAAAGGTAGGGGAAGTGGTTAGAGGATTAGGATGATAGTGGACTGATTAGAGGATTAGAAAGGTAGAGGAGTGAATAGAGGATTAGGAAGATAGGGAGTGAATGGAGGATTAGGAAGGTAGAGGAGTGAATAGAGGATTAGAAAGGTAGAGGAGTGAATAGAGGATTAGAAAGGTAGAGGAGTGAATAGAGGATTAGAAAGGTAGAGGAGTGAATAGAGGATTAAGAAGGTAGAGGAGTGAATAGAGGATTAAGAAGGTAGAGGAATGAATTGAGGATTAGGAAGGTACGGCAGTGGTTAGAGGATTAGGAAGTTATGAGATTGGTTAAAGGGTAGATGCGATTAGTTGCATGATTAGGTACAATTTTGAGCCGTCGTTGATCACTAGAGCAACTAGAACGAATGATTCACTTTGCTTATAAACCAGCGTTCAGAGTTCGCGTTCTGAATGTACTGGAGGCCTCAGGCTAGCGTTCTAGATGCGCTCGCTCAACTTCCCATTGGCCTCAAGTCGGCGTTTTAAATTAACATCCACAACACCTCGGAGGCACCAAAACCAGCGTTCTAGGGTTGTATCCTCTGCGTTCGGCCACAAAATCAGCGATCTATGTTCTCCTCCTCAGCTACGCGGAGGTCACAAACCAGCGTTCTAAACCGCGTCTTTAGCTTTCCATACGCTCTAAGGCGTTTTAAGTTCGCGTCCTCGACTTCCCGGAGACCGCAAACCAGCATCCAAAAATCGCGTTCTTAACTTCCCAAAAGCTCTAAAGTCAGCGTTCTAGGTTCGCACCCTTAGCTTCCCGAAGGCCCCAAAAGACAGCGTTCTCAATTCCCAAGTCATCAGTCTCGTTCTCGGATCTTGGCCTCTGCGTCTCGAAGGCCCCGAGACATAAATCTCTCGAGTCTTCAGGCAGAAAGGATCTTCTGACGTGAAGAGGAATCCACTTAATCAGCCACTTAGTAAAGGGTATCTCAAACACCTTTGATGTCTGTGGTGTCAATATTATCGGGTTGTGATTATTGGATTCTTTGGAGGGGAAACATTGTTCGTTTGAGCCTTCAAAAAGGATCCTTCATGGCTTCCAGGAACACAGGTCGACTGATGAATCTTCGAAGGTAAGTACTTGGCGAACATCAAGTACTGAAGTGTTTGAAATGAAAGTATGATGTATAGTTCTTACCATTAAATACAAATGTGGTCTCTTGACATAGAAGATATGTCGTTCTCAACTTTAAGTACAGATGTGCCCTCTTTTGACATAGAGGATGATATATCGTTCTAAGCTTTGAGTACAGGTACGTGCTCATTGACCATTCTTTTCTTCTGTACTCTTACCTATCTTATTCAATTGAAACTGATTTTGTATTTGGCTTCAAACATGGTAAACACAACGGCATAGGCAAACTCTCCTTCAGGATCCACATCTATCACAAACTTCTATATAGTGTTGGAGACGCAGAGAGAGAGAGAGAGAGAGAGAGAGAGAGAGAGAGAGAGAGAGAGAGAGAGAGAGAGAGAGGAGTTAAGCTGGTCCCTGGATTTCATCGAGACTTATATATATATATATATATATATATATATATATATATATATATATATATATATATATATATATATATATATATACACACACACACACACACACAAACACAATCATCTCATTACTTCGAGTTTTTAATACAAGTAATGTACAGGATACCAGCTGGATTCAGGTTCAACACAGTCTTTTCTGCTGACAGAATCTTCAATATAGCAATACAAACACATCCGCAATCAACGTGCAGGAAATGAACTTAGTCTAATTTCACATTGCATGAGGGATGAATGACATGTGCTTTGATACAAGTAGGTCATTAAAGTAATCAAAGTCATTTTGACTAATGTATAATTACAAGTCACTACAGCGGTACCACTTTATAATAACATATCCCTCGTGTGTGTGTGTGTGTGTGTGTGTGTGTGTGTGTGTGTGTGTGTGTGTGTGTGTGTGTGATTCGCTCATTAAAAGTAACTGGCTAAGGATGATATTTGTGAGATTGTTTGAGAATGAAGAAGTTTTCCAATCAGTTGCGAGTGACTGAGGCGTTATCTGAGACACGTAAAGCCTCTCTATATTCCCAGCTGAGGGGGTTACATAACTCGTGTTGTGATGTTAGCTTAGGTAAAAGATTTAAGGAAACCCATGTCTTTCTCAGCTGTGAATCTCTCTCTCTCTCTCTCTTCTCTTGGTATGATCTATCAACGTGATAGATTAATCTCTAGTCTTGGAAGCGGTGGCATCCTTTTGCAGACAGGTATTGTGTGCTTTTAAGAAACAGATGATTAAAATCTGTAACCTCGGATTAATCTGTATCCTTAGATTAATCTGTCTCGTAGTCACTGTTGGATTACTCAGCCAGGGATCATAGACATGGGCTGTGTCAATGGTGGACCAATATATTCCTTCGTTCCGACTGTACAGCTTCAAACAAATGCCTCAGGAGCGACAGACTTGTTACTGATACACACACACAAACACACACACACAGGCACACACACACACACACACACACACACACACACACACACATACACACGCAGGCACACACACACACCACACAAAGACAGGCACACATAGACACACCACACAAACACACACACACACACAATCCCAAGCACTTCTGCAGAAATCTTGTATTATCAGAGGAATAAGATGTGATCTGCCCAGGGGACGCAGTATCTTGTCATTTTCCCGAGAAAGAATTATCGTAAGTCAACTTGGTTAGATTCTTTCCACCCTGTAATCAGGGGATGTGGGGGGGGGGGGGGGGAGGGGTGGAGAGGGGAGGGTCCTTATTTCGGAGACTCACAGCCTTTTAAATAACGTTTGCGAGACGTTAGTATCTGATATTTTACCGAGGTTACTCCGGCAGATGAGATGAGATGGGGGTTGGTAACTGGCCTAATGATCGTTTTCTTTGACTGGGGGTCAGAGATAAGGCCAACTCCTGGGATCGTCTCGGGTCTTAAAGTTGTCGTACGAGGATGAGAGACACAGTTTGGATATTGACGCCAGATCATATGGATTCTTAGCTATGTGTTTTTCTTCTGTCTTTATGTATATATATCTATGTATCCATCTATCTATACCAATACGTCTCTCTCTACCTATGACTGTCTATCTATCTATCTATCTATCTATCTATCTATACCTATAACTATATTGTATATATGTATGTATCCGTCTGTCTATCTATCTATATATATTTGTAGATGGTGTTGTCGGGCTCCGCCTGCTCGAGGCTACACCGCGACTGAAAAGCCACCTCTCACTTCAAAGGAGTCTACGTTCTCCTGCTAATGGAAGTAGCGCAGCCTTTAGAAAGGTAACCTTGGTCACACCAAAATCCTTTCAAAGAAAATGGTTCCAGGATGATTATACGTAGATAACAAAGATAAGATATTTGGTGATCTAGATAGATCAGAGAGGCGTTTGTGATACAGACAATATATCGTCTTGGTGATTTTGACACTCGAACGTGTCTTGGCAATTCAGACCCCCTAACCACATCCCGGCAATTCAAAGAACATGTACGACAAACCACAACATTGTAGGGGTTACGACAAACAAATTGTTACTGACATTTTGGGGTTGACTGGGTGCGTCTGTTTTCATCCGAGCTGAGGGAAAGCATTTGATGCTGTCCTATATAGGAAGCTGGATTTCAAGGCAGGAGTAAGGGGTGACTTTACTAATGAATCGAGGATGATTTTGGTGGAAGGGAACTAAGGACACATGGCAGAGATGACACTCGAATTGGCCTGTGGTCGATTAACAATGGGGCGGTGCCACAGGGCTCTTTTCTGGGACCATTACTCTTCTTGATCTATGCATGTGACTTGTCAGAAGAGTTGGACTCCTACCTGAACATATCTGCAGAAGATGTAAAGAAATAAGAAAAGAAAAAGCAAATAAGATTGCATCAACTTACAAGGGGACCTAGACAAACTCCAAAGTTGGTCTGATACTCGGCTGATGAAATTCAACCTGGGCATATGTAAATTCATTAGGATGGAACTCAGCATCAGAAGGCCAGACAGATATGAATATTATCAAGCAGGACATAAGCTGCAGGAGTTTGTGTGTGTGAGAGAGAGAGAGACTTGGGAGGCAACATCGTCACTAACCTCTTTGAAGTGTCATACCTTAAAGGGGAAGAGTCTGCCGGGCAGAGAGAGCTGGATTTAGGTACATAAATTAGCAATTAATCAGCGTGCTCCTCACATCGTACATTAGGCCAAAACTATATCATGCCTCTCAAGTTTGGTCACTGGACTTATAACCCCCCATCCCCCCGCAACACACCATAGAATAACTAATGGAGAAGGTCTTGAGGAAGGCTATAAAGAAGACACCAGAATAAAGAGAGCTGAGTTACAAGGATAGGCTTAGACGCCTTGACTTTGCCCACCATGGAAGAGAAAAGAGTAAGGATATGAGCACAGTTTTTAAGTTCTGATACCAGTTGGAAGATGAAGACAGTGAACACTTTTCGAGAAGTGTACAATAAAACAACTAGATGCCATAACATCAAATTAAACAAGAAACTTGTTTGAAAAGATGCAAATAAACTGCCTTTTTTGTACAAGAGTGGTGGATGAATGGAATGATGAAAATAGGTACGATATTGTGAATATGAACAGAAGGAAGTTTAAATACTTGTACGAGAGTAAAGAAAGATGAGGGATTGGGACCCTACGAGTATATAACTCCTTTCCTGTACACTAGAAATAGGAAAATAGGAATAGGCAATAAATCACACACACACACACACACACACACACACACACACACACACACACACACACACGCTCAGGCGTCTCCATCAAAATACCAACAAACAGCGCCGTCAAAAGCCTTCAAAACTTGTTCTTTGACCCGTTGACGATACAACCACAACTTTGCCAATAACCCGGCCATCTTCAAGAAGATGAAGACTTACTAATACCACGAAACTTATATGAACTTCGTGACGAGTTCTTTTGGAGTTCAAAGGCGTTTTGTAGGGCCACCCACTCTCTCTCTCTCTCTCTCTCTCTCTCTCTCTCTCTCTCTCCCCCCCTCTCTCTCTCTCTCTCTCTCTCTCTCTCTCTCTCTCTCTCTCTCTCTCTCTCTCTCTCTCTCGCCCTCTCCTTTCTCTCTCTCCCCTCTCCCTTCTCGCCCTCTCCTTTCTCTCTCTCTCTCTTTCTCTCTCTCTCTCTCTCTCTCTCTCTCTCTCTCTCTCTCTGCTTTCTTTCTTTCTGTTTTCTCTCTTTCTCATTCTCTCTCATTCTCCCACTCTCATTCTCCCACTCTCATTCTCCCACTCTCATTCTCTCACTCTCATTCTCTCACTCTCTGGGGGGAGGCGGCTTCATTCACATTTTTCCCGACGATGAAGGAGGGAAGGAATGCAAAAGTGAATGGCAAGGGAGTTGATAGTGAGTGGTGAAAGATGTCACTTTGATGGCAGGAAGGGGATACCAGGAATGGCAGCGTGAGATGATGTATATAAGGTCAAAAGGAGAGGAAAAGTTCATCGAAGGTCATAAGAGAAAGGAGAAACCCTATCTTTCTGCTCTCTCACATACAAAGTTTTTGTAAGGTGTGCTGTCCTATTTTTGTTTTTTCTGGTTTTGTTTTGTAGAATTATATCTTGTTAATGTTTTTAAAAAAGAATTCGTTTTTTTTTAAAGGACAAATATGTAGAATAACGAGCAAGGCCACAAAAAGCATAACAATGGAATGCATGCGCATTAACACACACACACACACACCAATACACACACACCACACACACACACACACACACACAAACACATACGCTTGACACGCACCAACCATACGCCAGACATGCAAACTCGTATGTAAATACGCAAGAAAAAAAATGCAAACAAACACAAACAAAAGTCAGCTATCTGCTCCGATACATATTTCCACAGCATAGCTTCCTACGTGGGTTGTACCATCTTGTACCAGTTCCACTTTCACAGTTCCCCAGCTGGTAACACTCCTAGTGGGTATCCAAACTCCCCCCCCCACCCACCCAACAAGTCTTGGCCAATTTCCAGTGGTTCTTCCAGTCAAGGCATACCTACATTGTTCCTTATCTTCAGTCCAATTCCCTCCTGTTCCACGTCTCCCATTTTCTTTATGATACTTTCCATTTTCTCATTCTCTGGCCACCTTCCTTTTTTTTTTTTTTTTTTCTATTCTATGATCTCTTCCAAGTCTTTCATATTCTGGGGACTTTGTTTTCTCGCTGACACACATATTCCTGCCCCGTCCTTTCTATTTTTTCTCTTTTCTCCTATATTGTTGTAACTCAAACTGAACGTTCAACAAATATGATATTTCTATCATTATTTTCCGGCTCATTAAGGTTTCATCTTTACATTCAGGAAAAGAATTGGACAATGAGAACTGACTACCATCATCTACAAGGATTGATTGAACCCTGTACACAGTTACAGTTAACATGGATCGTTTAGAAATATGCACTTCACTTCAATACCGTCGACTGTCTAAGTGATTTTGTAAGTCAAACTCCTTCGAGTGATTACGTCCTCTAGATTACTATGCCTCAGAATTTGTCGCGGGTCCTGAACGAGAGAATGAGAGAGAGAGAGAGAGAGAGAGAGAGAGAGAGAGAGAGAGAGAGAGAGAGAGAGAGAGAGAGAGAGAGAGAGAGTCGACCTTCTTTTTTTTTCCTTCTCACGCGAATTCCTAATTTCCGCAATGCCAACTTTTCTCATCCTTTACAAGGGTCACCAGGCAGGCAGGTGACCCTCCCAGCCTCCCTCTCTCCCTCCCTCCCTCCCACCCTCCCTCCCTCCCTGTTTTACGTACACACACACACACACGCACAAAAAAGAAACTGACACTCGCCAAAAATTTAGATGGGAGATCACTTCCTCGTTCCTCTTAATCTTCCATCTGAATCAATATTTCTCTTCAGCTCCCCAGGTCTCGGGGGGTCAAAGCCTCATTCTTCCGTGATATTCGCCAATTCTTTTTTTTTTTTTCCCCCATCAACCTTCCATTTTCGACCATCCGTGGGGAAAAGGTTTCCGTGAAAACCAAGGGCGGTTTCGAAGTCAAACATCGATTTCCATCTTTCTTTCTCTTCGTAGTTATCATCATCATCCTTATATAACCTATCGACCCCCACTTCCTTTGTTCAGCTTCTGCGCTGCTCTCCGCGCAGGAGCAGGGAAGCGACAGACTCCTCTGGAGCGAGAAGATCTTCAAGGAGAATGTATTCTTTTCTGTCCACTGACGGATATTACGAGCCTCCCCGGTGATGGCATCTCGCTTGCTCGGTAGACTATTACACTTCGCATCGCTATCTCTTATCTAATCGCCTTCTGGCCTCAATTCTAATCTAGATTATTCTCCCAGAGTCCTATCTACCATCCTGTAAGTCTACTTGACTGAGATATCTCATTGCATATGGAGCAACTTGTAGTCACCTGTAGCACCATTTGTTGCCAGAGCAGAATAAAAAAAAAAAAGAAGAGAAATCAAAGATCTGCTATCATCAAAAGGAGGAATATCGGAACTCATTGTCCCGTGTGTGTCTCATCGTCTCGCTCCCCTCCCTCACCCTCTCCTACTCACTCTGATAGAACTCCCTCTTCTAAAACATTCCAATATTTCACCACCATCGCCAAATAATTCTCTACCACACCTCCACCACCGTTCCCCTACTCTCTCTCTCTCTCTCTCTCTCTCTCTGCTCCACCACCACCACCACCACCTAGTCCTCCACCTCCTCTTCCTCCTCCTCCACATCCTCCTACCAGCATCGCCATTTGTCAAAAGTACCAATACCTTCAGTTGACTACGGTGCATTCAGTATCCTCACTCGGGTGCGTCTTCCAAAAGACCCATCTGCAGACACTTCCTCCATCGCCAGGCTGGAAAGCACTTTCAATATCAGCATCTGGTCCGACAAGACCCATCTGCAGGAGGGGTCATAAAGGCCTGGAAGGTGTGCCATCAACATGACAACATCTAGGCTGAGTTTATCCTCAATATTGTATCAGCGAAGCCAAGATGCCATCCTCCCTCGGGGGCGACAGTAACTCAAATGGTTGGATCTCTCTCTCTCTCTCTCTCTCTCTCTCTCTCTCTCTCTCTCTCTCTCTCTCTCTCTCTCTCTCTCTTTCTCTCTTTCTCTCTCTCACACACACCACGTATGGCTGTGTGCGTGTGTGTGTGTGTGTGTGTTACTGGGAGAGAGTTTCTACATTCGTGTTGCCCCGTCTCTAAAATTTGTGCAAAAGTAACATGTCTTTACTGCTATGTATTTACACACACACACACACACACACACACACACACACACACATACCATAGCCTATGTGTGTGTGTGTGTGTGTGTGTGTGTGTGTGTGTGTGTGTGTGTGTGTGTGTGTGTTTCTTCATCTCGCTGTAAATCTGGGAAGGTCATAAAAGATCGCATTTTGATCGGCAGATGATTTGATTTGACGGATATTTCATCAGTTGATTGCAATTTCGAGGAAGTGAAGACGAGCTGGGACTGGCATATTGTTTAGTTAGTGAAGTAAGAGAGAAAATTCAAGGAAAGTCGGTGTCGTGACAATCATACACACACACACACACATATACATATATATATATATATATATACACACACAGGAGGAGATGCTATGTTGCCTATGTATATTTTGAAGCCGAAAGTCATTGGAATTTTTTTTTCAAGTTCAAAAGACTATCTATGAAGCTTCCTGTGTGGACAGAGGCCAAACAACTTGTCTCTCAAACACATCCCATGTACTGAATGGATGACGGGACGTTAGGGTGACTCCATTACCTGTCCTCGTTTGACCTAAGGTGACCTCTCTTGACCCTCCATATCCCTCGTTTGATATGACACTCCTTTTTTTTCTCTCTTTTTTTTTGGCCGTTCGTAACCTAACCTGATCATTAATCTTCCATGTCTCGAGTAACCTCTCATTTCCCTTCCGTAATTCTCCCTTCACCATCTCCCACATGCTCCATCTCCATCACGAAGGTCTTCAACGCGGGGAGGCCTCGTCTGTCCTTGCCACGTCTCGGCTCTGTCCCATCTCCAATAGGAGGAACGAGGTGGCGGCCATTATCCGAATTCTCCATCAAGGGATCAGCCCGGCTCAGAGCCATGGGTAGGAGCAACGGTGGGCGGTTCAGGTGTTCCAGACAGTACATTCACGTCCGCCACCTACCTCATGACCCAGTGCCTTAGGCACAGACAGACAAGAGACAATTTCAAGATGCACATAGAACTGATAGAGAAGGTCAAGAGGAGTGTAGCAAATATGGCATCAGAAAATACAGAGCTGTGTTTACAGAGAGAGAGTTAAGAGATCATCCATCTGCCCTCCTTGGAAAGTCTAAAAGACCGACAGAAAAACAAAGGGAGAGACTGAAAGACAGAGACAAGAGACAAAGGGAAAGACAGAGAGACGGGCAAAGAGAGATATAGTGGCGCTGAAAACGACCTGAAAATGGAGCTGGAGGGAAGAGGAATTATCACAAGTCTAACAACCAATAAACATGGAGGATGGAGTGCCCTGGTCATTGTTTTTCCAAACGACTCTCCTTGGCATCCACGACACGACCTCCTCTTTCTTATGCCCCATTAAGGGTAGCCATACAACGCCACCCTTCCCTACCAAACCACTGTGGAATAGTAGCAAGCACGGCTTCACCAGGACACTGTACAACCACCCTCTAAGTCACCATACCACACTATGGCCACTACATGAACAGTTACTACAACATAAATCATCACCATCACATCAAGATTAGCACACCATCACGCTCCATTACGTTCAGCATACTGAGGTCACAACACTCCAGGGCTTCACCATACAAGGGTCACCACACTACCACACCATTTTCTACACGACGACGCCACCTATTCCTCCTTCAACCATAGCTACACCACAGTCCTGACCACAGTAACACACCGCGCCGTGGTACCATTACTAAATACCGTACAACATAAGCCTCTTATTACAGCCTATGTATTCTCCCTTCTCGATAATGAGATAAGATCTATCGTCAATAAAACTTCCTGCTTCACCCTGAAGGCATTCGAATTCTCTATAACACGATATGACTGATATCAGAAAAGATTTCAATTCTGAATCCTACGGTATTTGGCTCTGTAATCATATTCACGTTACTACTTAGGAACAATGTCTTTAATCTTCATATATATATATATATATATATATATATATATATATATATATATATATATATATATATATATATATATATATATATAATCAAACTTGTAAATGAAATGCGTAGAATCAGAAGGGGTGAATAATTTGCATGGACCGTGAAACATGTTGGAGACGCACAAGACAAAAGTGTCAACGGAGTTGCTGATCAAGAAGGAGGAGGAGGAGGAGGAGGTGAGGGAAGCAGTGCGTGGATAATGGCTTTATATGACACGCTGTTGTCCACACTGTCACACCCGTAGCTTGGTAGGGAGGAGGACACTGGACTCTAACGTAAAGCTATTAACAAACGTTAGTACCAACTCTAACGTAAAGCTATTAACAAACGTTAGTACCAACTCTAACATAAAGCTATTAATAAACGTTTTCTTACCATTCCTCAGTCCAGGAGTCGGTAGAAGGAATATAGAGGAAGAGGAAATGTGAAATGCAGGCAGTTAGAGTGTGTGTGTGTGTGTGTGTGTGTGTGTGTGTGTGTGTGTACATATATTCCCTCCTCTTTGCTCTTGCTAGACAGGAAGTGTAGGATTCTATCCTCTCTCTCTCTCTCTCTCTCTCTCTCTCTCTCTCTCTCTCTCTCTTTCCTGAACACTCCACACACTAGACTCTCTCTCTACTCGTCTCTCCATCTTCCACCACCCCTCCTAGGGTTTCGGGATCCCCGTCTTCATCTATAGATTTCACACCTAGTGCAACTGTAACCAGGAAGGGTTATATATTTTTTTGTCTTTCTCTTAAGGAAAGTAAAAGTTCACACACACACACACACACACACACACACACACACACACACACACACACACGGGGCCACAAGTCGTATCATGGATGAAAGGATTATTCCTTGGGGACGGACTGGAAGGGAGGAACACACGCCTTGTGCTGATGGGTTATTTCTGGATGGACATTTAACCTGAGCGTGGGGAGTTGCGATGACACCTGACGGAGTGGGAGAGGATAGATTGTTTCGTCCGTGGGATAGATAGTATTCTATCCTCGTCTTCCCCCAAAATGGGTCTATCGAAGGATGTAGTTGGACTGACTTGCAGGAGTGTGGTGGACATTGGACGAATGAAGATGAACGGCGAATAGGAGGAGAGAGAGAGAGAGAGAGAGAGAGAGAGAGAGAGAGAGAGAGAGAGAGAGAGAGAGAGAGAGAGAGAGAATTGGATGCAGTGAGTTACGAGAGCTGTGAGAGGGTGGAATAATGAAAAACCTATCGGAAGTGAAAAGGGTATAATAGATGGATAGGTGAAAGTGAGGGAGGATGTGAGTAACATAACCGGGGATAGTGAAGAATGTGAGATCACAGGCTAGTGGAAAGACGAGGGTGGAAAGGGACAGAATTGACTCGAAAAGGAAAGAAGAGGAAAGACAAGAGGTAGACGGAGGAAGGGAGAGAGAGAGAGAGAGAGAGAGAGAGAGAGAGAGAGAGAGAGAGAGAGAGAGAGAGAGAGAATGAACACCATCACAGAGGAGGGATGAGTTTCCCTGACGCCAGCCACTTGGAAATCCAATAATCGGACCTGCTATTGGGTCCCCTGGGGGGATCTCTCCCCCCCCCGGACGCATGCCCACCACATGCCATTACACATGGGAAACAATGCCATTCAATACCATTGTGGAGGATGTGGTTTCAAAGGATTGGCTGCGATCCTCTCCCCCTCCCCCTCTCTCTCTCTCTCGCTCTTCCCCCCCAACACTCCCACCCCCATTAGACGGAGAGAAGAGCACAGATGAATTCTCACGGTTCGACGAGCAAAAAAACATAAAAGAAAATGGAACAAAACGAGAGGATGTATGTAAAGTAAATATGTGATTTTGATTGATTTTCTATCTATTTTCATTACATAGGCAGAGCAGCGTCCAGTGACTGATGGATTTCGGAAATAAAAGCAGAGTTGTTGGACTTCTATCCACTGGGATTTATCCGATAAGACACGAATGTTGATGATTATATGAAATTTAATGAGTATTGTGATTATGTGTGATTAATAGTCTCCTATCAATGATTTGTAATCGGGAGTTTTATATCTGTTATCAGCGTCGCTGAAATCAGTTGACTGACCCATTTTTTTAATAGGGGTGGTTAGATAATAGGGAGAAGAGGCGGGAGAGGAGAAAGGTAAAAGGTTGAATTGGAAGAGAAGACAGAAGGGTGTAAAAAGGGATATGGTGTAAGATTTTTGATGAATGTGGATGATTATCCGGAAGCGTACTTTTGATTTGGCCTCATTCATATACCCCCAGCAGACTGGTGGTGGGGTGTGTGTGTGTGTGTGTGTGGTGTGTGTATACAGTCACGTTGCATCTATTGACTCTTGAGAAAGGAGATTCGCCAAGTTAAACATTGTTCATTGTGTACTTCGATGGTTGGCCCGTAGGAAGATCCACTCTCTCTCTCTCTCTCTCTCTCTCTCTCTCTCTCTCTCTCTCTCTCTCTCTCTCCTTCGCGGCAGACGCCCTTCCTCGATGACTCTTCGAGGACAAGACTATAGGGAAATAATGACACACTCCCCCTGCCATCGTCGCCTCGCAGGCAAAGTCAACAGCCAACTGATATTTGGGCGGAAAGGAAGTGTACATAAACAGGAGATGGGAGCCTCTCCATTAACAGAGGCAGACGGCTGATCCAGGAATGCTAAAGGTTATACGTCGTCCATTTAAGCTTTCCCCCAGCCTGATCCAGGAATGCTAAAGGTTATACCTCGTACATTTAAGCTTTCCCCCAGCACGGAGTGGCTGTGTCTCCGTACGCTGGCGATTTATGGTCCTTTACGATGAAGGATTAGGATGGGAACTTATGAATGATGGTGAAGGGGAGGTCTTACTGGAGGAGAAATATTTCTTTTTCTATATATATATTTGTCCATCGTGTACTGCTCAAGCGAGGTAGTGTGTGGAGCCACGAAGAAAGGCCACATTCGCTCATGTCATGAGCAATATATATATATATATATATATATATATATATATATATATATATATATATATATATATATATATATATATATATATATATGATGCAGATAGATAGATAGATAGATAGATAGATAGATAGAGAGAGAGAGAGAGAGAGAGAGAGAGAGAGAGAGAGAGAGAGAGAGAGAGAGAGAGAGAGAGAGGTTAAGAAAATTGTTATAGACACCACAGTTCTTAAGACATGACTACCTCAATACCTACACATTAAAGACTACATTATAATCACCATTAATCGTTGACTAATCAACAAGCAGGTATGCTAATGAGGAGGGTATAGAGGTGCTGGGATTATCCAGATTCACCTATTTGGCACTCTGGTTGCCGTACCTGATCTAGAAATGTGCCATTTAACTCCATCTCAGTGAGGGTTAGGGTGTGTGTGTGTGTGTGTGTGTGTGTGTGTGTGTGTGTGTGTGTATGTGTGTGTGTGTGTATGTGTGTGTGTGTGTATGTGTGTGTGTGTGTGTATGTGTGTGTGTGTGTGTGTGTGTGTGTGTGTGTGTGTGCGTGTGTGTGTGTCCGGCTTAACGAAAACGCTTGCATTCGATCGTCTTTATGGCTTTGCGGCCCTTACGTCACCGATCCCTAAGGGGCTTTTCGGCTTGCAGTTCCTGGCACTAGTTTGATTACAGCGCTATGCCACACCCCGACCAAATGCCAATCCTGGGAAACAGAGCCATTATATCCCTAACGTCTGGTGTAATTAGAGGTCACAAATACACTAATTTTGGAAAGCTGTTTTTTTTTTTTTCTATACTTTATTGCCGTTTTCCGTGTTAGTGAGGTAGCGCCAGGAACAGACAAAGATAAGTCTCATTCGCTTACATCCATTTTCTAGCTGCCATATGTATATGTACCGAAACCATAGCTCCCTATCCACATCCAGGCTTCACTGACCTTTTTATGTTTTACCCCGGACGCTTCATATACCCTAATTCAGTCCATTGACGGTACGTCGACCCCAGTATACCACATCGTTCCAATTCACTCTATCCTGTTATGTGTTAAATTACACGTCATTGTCAACCTTGATTCATATATATGCACAATAACTGTTTATAATGAAAAAAATGGAGTTTTCCATATTCAAAGCCATGATTTTGAAATCACTGCTACACAAATATCAGACCATAAAGAATATTGATAATAAGATTTACGCAGGATGCTTCTAGATGAATATTGGATAAACAAATACGAAAATTTTCACTTTGGGAACAACAAAAAATCCTCTCATGAATAAGTACTGATAGATTTTTATTTTTTTTTTGATGAATCGCAACACAGCCTAATTCAAGGTATTTCCTGTAGTTCTCGGACTCCCCGCAATGCAGAGTTAAGTAGTTGGCGCTGCGGTCGTATATTGCTCTTGAAACGTCTTCAATGCATTGGCAAATATTTGGTTACGTTGGATCAGACCTCTTGGTTCATCTACCAGCCTTGGTTCACATTGGATGAATCAGTGATAAATTTAGACAAACTTTATAAGCTGGCATGAATTATATCATAATTACTCTTATTATCACTATCATCATGATTATCATTATTGTTATTAATTACCTATTGTTGGTCATTAAATACGACATACATTTATTGAAGTTTTAGGTACTTTTAAGACATATATATCGATGAATACTTAAGGAATCTAATTCTTTAAGTCTGAGACGTTATTTTGTTTTCTCCATTGATGACGCATTCAAACGTTTCTCATTATCTTGCAACGTTTGATCCCATCCCTCAACGTTTACCACCATGCTCTCCCATCTGTCATATCACACAGGAACGCCACACTCGTGCGTTTTCTGTTCCTATACCACAACATCCATTGCAGTGATATAACCACTTGTGTAAATCATGACAGAACCAACTATAAATAGAATTATCATCCCATAAAATAAAACTGTAGCATTTGCATAATGTGGCCAACGCAATACATCACTTCTGGTAATGACGTTGCAAATAATATATATAACATATCGACTCATTACATCACAAGTAATGAATTACGTCCGTCATATTTCCGGAGACACATAGGGAAACCCTAATACAAGACCAGCAATGAACGCTGGTAACCACAGGATTTCTAAACACCGCTTGAAATATATCTTGATTATCAAATTACTTTTGATATAACAATTCCAGCTTTGATTACTCTTAGAAATGCGAATTCTGTACTTAATCCGAGCACTGTATAATTCCTCTTGACGCTTCAGTATAAGACTTAACTCTCTATAGAGCAGTATAAGTAACGAGACCTGTGAGAATCTTCGGTTCCGATCCGATATTCATCTTGCGGAGTCATTTAACCCCAAAGAATCCACGGTGTTACCCTATAGTGGCCGGGTGATATGTCCTAGTAGACTGAGGTGTTTGTGGTGGTTGTGGTGGTTGTGGTTGGCGTAATTGGCGACAATTGCTCAACCCTGCAGACGTCTGAGTGCGTGTGTAGCCAACCTGTTAACCTCATTTAAGGCCATGTTGGCAATCTGTGTCTCGGTCTGCATCGCATCTTCCGTTTTTGTGTATTTACTGAAGAACATTTTCATCAAGATGTGTTGCTACGTAAGGCAGAATGGATCACAGGTAAACAGCCCGGCTCTGTAACACCGTTGATTGGTAAAATGCCCTGACCTCCTAACTACTGCGTTGTAGCCTACTGCCCGGCACTGTACATTTGTCTATTCGCTGAACCAACTCTGCTTTCTAGGTAACCTAAGGTGAAAACCGAAACCCCTTCAGTCTCTCATATGATCTGTTGATATAAACCCACACGAGCGAGAGGGCCAACTTAAGTGTATATGAGGAAGCTAAGTGTCCTGTGTTGTGTGAACATACACTATTGTGAGAAATGGTGGAAATATTCTCAGTCTAACGGAACGCGAGGACAGGACTTTCTCCAGCTTACACACACACACACACACTTTATATATATATATATATATATATATATATATATATATATATATATATATATATATATATATATATATATATATATGCAACAATCATCACCGGAAAGAGAAAATTAAAACGGTGATTACCTTCGTTTATCTTGTGTGTGTGTGTAAATATATATATATATATATATATATATATATATATATATATATATATATATATATATATATATATATATGTATATATATATATATATATATATACACAAGTTCAATTCAGTTCAGGTAGAATAACCTCGAAAAGATTTCACCGGAGTGTATTAAACCCATCCTGAGCAGGCGAAGCAATTATGGGAAAGACTGACACAATATTAGGGAACGTTAAGGTTTTTACTTCATCTCTTAATTACATAAGTTGCACGCACGGTGTCGTAGGCGGACAGAGGAAACATAATTCTTTAATGGTCTTCCAAGTTGTTGAGTAGTTAACCAGTTAAAGGCTATTTGTGGAAAGGATGATTTACGAGTTCATTGTTTTGAGATTTATACATTCAAGGAGACTATATTTTCTTTCTATGTTTACTTAGGTAAGAGAGGGACATTTAAAATGGCTGGTTAACACACTCTGTAACGTTTACCTGGGAAGAAAAACGGCCATGTTTATTTCGACAGGAGAGAGCCATTTAAAATGGCTGGGTAACGCACTATGTAATACTTGCCTGGGGAGGAAAATGGCCAGTTAACATGGGTATATACATTACAATTACCGATGGTGTGTGAGAGCCAAGTTATCATGGGTTTTTATCAGCATTAGAATGTATCGATCTCCTTCAAAGTTGCTATTTTTTGTACTTTTCTGCTCTGATGTATGTCAAAGTGAAGTTCAAAGAATGTAATGGTAGTGTCAAAGTGAACTTCGAAAGATGCAATAGATATGAGTGAATGAACTTTATGAGACGCTATGGATATGTCGAAATGAACATCAAGGAATGCCATGAATGTGTCAAATTGAATCTAGTGATATGTCATGGATATGTCAAAGAGAACTTCAAGGTATGCCAAGGGTATATCAAAGTGAACTTCAATGAACGCCATGAAGTTAGAATATCAAAATTACTGCACAACAAACTAGATATGTAATGTTTGAGTATATCTTGTACAGTTACCAGAACTTAAAGTATGTTCCCCATTCGTTGTTAGAAGTGCTTAGAATATGATATATTCTTCTTACGAACTATCAAAAATGCCTAGAATTTGTTAGAAATGTCAAGACATCTGTTAGAGATTTATTATGATTCATTAGAATACGTTATATATACCTGTCAAACATTATCCAAAATGCTACACATCTATTTGAGATGGTTAAGGATATGTCAAACACAGAGAAAGAGAGTATGTGAGACATAGAAACATACAGACACACAGACACGCACACACACACACACACACACACACACACACACACATCTCTTTGAAAACCTCCGTCTAACAGTAATCATACCCTTTGTAATACCTGAGTGCGAGAAGTTTGGCGTTAACTGTGTGATACATAAACTCCTGGAGCTTGCACGTCCAATCTCAGTTCATCCCACCGACTGCAAGCATCTGTTGCATTCAGAGAAACGACCGGGATTGCCTTTTGCTTTCATCTTCGGGGGGAGGAGGGGAATGGCTGCCTCTCTGTGATCACTAGACCCCTACAGGGATGTCCTATCCCACGGACAACCGGTGACGTGGAGATATACTTGGCATGGCTGGAGGGTTGGGGGATCTATGTATATATAAATATTTGATGTCTTTAGATTTGCATATCGGGAGTCGGAGGGCCAAAGGCACATTTGAATAATGCATATTTACTTTGCTAATCTTTTGCTATGTGGAACTGCGTTTAGTATGTTTCAAAAGATAAAATGGAATACGTATACATATCCTTCTTTTCTCCTCAGTATGTGATTTTCTTACGAGGTAACGGGTCTTATGTTACAACTTGTTCTTTGTGCAGTTTGAAAAAAAAATGGAATGGGATGTCTTCCTGTGTATTGTTAAAAAAAACAACTGTTAAATGTCAAGCTTTATCCATAAACAACTTTTATCTATAAAACTTTATCTACATTCAGGTGAAATTTCCGTATGCACACTGAAGAAAATGCTAACCCCCTCTCCTCAAGCAGGATAGCAGAATCGTTGAGCACAATGATAAGGGAACTGGGCAAAACCATGCAACAGTTGGGAGTGTTTACGCGGTTAAATGGAAGGCATGGATGTATGTACATATGGAGACCAGACCGGAAAAACTGTAATGGAGGGGTGTTATTGGAATAGTCATGCAGTACGCAGGGATGGACCAGAAAAATGCGATCGCTAAACGCTATCATGAAAATGATCATCCCACACATATTGAAAATTCCCGTTATTCTATACCCCTCTGCTAATCATATCGCACGCAACGTCATTGAATCTGTCTTAATTGCTAATACTAAGAACTTTAATTTGCCCCCAAGCAACTTCAAAACCCATCCTAGCATTAACCAAATCATTATGTGAGAGAACTGACAAAACACGAAAACAAAAGAATGTTGTTCAAGACACACTCATCAACCCAGGTCAACCCCCGCCACGTGACCCCCCCCCTTAATCACTCTCCCTTTCAACGGTTACTGCCAGACAAAGCGGACGGTGGTTGGTCTGTTCTGATTGGTGCTAGACGGTGGTACTCAAGTGTGATGATGGGAGTTAGATAACTGTCGCGTACTGGCACATGATGAGGTGGATTGTCTCCACGAAACACTTCGTGCCACATGTACAGAAAAATGATAAGATAAATCAAATTGTATGAACTGCTGAAGTGCGATTTTACCTTCATAACTTTCATCAAGGACTAGTGTATTCATTATAATATATATATATATATATATATATATATATATATATATATATATATATATATATATATAGTAATTTGCGTTAAAAATGAAGGTCAGAATCGTACAAAAACCATCAAAAACCATCGGAAAAACATAACATCAATTCTCAAACAAGTGTGTGTCCGAATCGGTAATTCTACCACAAATCACTGAAGAATCATTTCCTCTGCACATCATACACGACGCTTATGTCCTCTGCATTTGACCAGAATACCTATAATAATGATACGAAGTTCCCTAAATACCACTTAAAGTCTATAAACGATAACATTTGAAAATATGAAAAAGAAAAGACAACCCTAAAAATTGCCTTACCTGGCGCACGTCTCGGGAGCGACCAGCGGTGGAGTGTATCGCTTCCAGCAAACATTATCACCATCGCTTTACACTTCCCGGGTCGGCTAGTCTGTCCTGCAGCACGGCGGGAAAGATCAGTTCACCATAACACTTCACAAAACATTAACAAAAAAAAGACTATCGTTGTTACGGGCGCGTTCCAGCGTGATAATCACCACACACACTATCCACGCGTCAGGCCAGTGAGACACGAGAAGGCTCCTGTTCAGTCGACCAGCGTCATCAGCAACGGCGAGTAAAGACGGGAAACTTCTGTGTAGAGGAAGTAATACTGTTGTGGCGTCGTAGCAATGCCAGATACTTCCATAATAGCGACACCTACTAATCGAGCGATGAACTAAGTATCAAGAAGTGCCACTGGAATAATCTTATGCTCGTTTCTTTGCTTAAGGTCGCAGTATGTGATATATCAGAGACAATTTCAGTTTTTATTCTGTTTTTATACAGCCTTTCGATACTGTTAAACTAAGAGTTGTTGGTGGAAATGTGTAGCGTTTATACTGTATGGGTAGGGGAAGAGGTCTCCACCAATCGGGCTCCATCTTTTTAATCTCAAACAACTGTTTCAAACTATCATATGTCATCCGGATTAAAAGCATCCTCACCACTTTGGCTTCCATTTATCCACAATTTTTACGCTGTAAAAAGGACTTAGTTCTATATATCCACTATTTTCTTATCATAAAAAGAACTTCTTGGCATATTTTTTCTAACAAGTTACTTGAATAACTTCAACTTATGGCCTTTGGCTGTTTTTTCATTTCACCTTCCGAAGGCGTCATTGGAAGCTGGTTATGATCGAGTCACCCCTCACTCTTCTCTCATCCAAGGCAGACAGATCTAAGGCTTCAGTTAAAGCTGACAGCTTCTTTTGACATGTCAATAGGTTAAGTGTTTTACCATGATTTTCTCTTTATCCATCAGTTCTGTATACTAAGAGTTACCTCACAAGTGCTTATATATATATATATATATATATATATATATATATATATATATATATATATATATATATATATATATATATATATATATATATATATATTCTCCAGTTGTATCTATGTTGTAGTATTTCAGAAGAAACGTCACCATTTCCAAATGATTTTATATGCACAGAAAATTTCAGGTTCACTCAGCTTACACTCTACTCTCTTCCCCCGACGTAAGAAGGCGGAGCCATGGGATCCCAGACCATAAAATCTATTATTGTCAGAGCATTTGTCAGCTTTATGGTCGACCCGGGAGTAATAATTCTTTGTATAATGTTAGGAGTATCTACCTGCCCATCAATCTACCCACCCATCTATATACTCATCTACCACCCTACCTAGGATTTTTTTTTTTTTTGCCATTAGGTCGTTGCGTACAAAAAAGTATCTAAGTTGAAAATTACAAGAAAATCTGTTCTTTCAAAAAAATCAAGAAAAATCCAAGGCTATAGCTTTGCGTTATTTTTGCTCAGATTTTCAATTTCTTCAGATTTTAATGAAAATTCGTGTATAGATGTTATTTTATATGGTATTTAAGTATATGGAGTCAAAAGACTGTAATTCATAATATCAACCAGTTGATCACCACAAGGACTAATTATGATAAAATTTGAATGCTAATTACTGGAGTAATTATCCGAATTTTTAGATTTTGACCACAGATTCGTATTCAGCGCACATAAAATTATCTATGTTGAAAATTGCAAGAAAATCTATTTTTTCAAAAAAATCAAGAAAAATCCAAGGCTATAGCCTTGCGTTTTTTTTTGCTCAGATTTTCAACTTCCTCAGATCTTAATGAAAATCTGTGTGTTGATGTTATTTTTTATGGTATTTAAGTATTTGTAGTCAAAAGACTGTAATTCATAATATTAACCGGTTAATTACCACCTTTTGCTAATTATGGTGAAGATAAAAATGCTAATTACTCGAATGATTATACGAATTTTTAGATTTTGACCATAGATTCGTATTCAGCACACATAAAAGTGTCTATGCTAACAGTTTCAAGAAAATCTATTTTCTCAAAAAAATCAAGAAAAATTCAATGCGCCTCGCGTTTTTTTTTTGCTCAGATTTTCAACTTCCTCAGATTTTAATGAAAATCTGGTTGTAGATGTTATCTTATATGGTATTTAAGTATTTGGAGTCAAAAGACTGTAATTCATAATATCAACCGGTTAATTACCACCTGGACTAATTATGATAAAATTTAAATGCTAATTACTCGAGTAATTATCTGAATTTTTAGATTTTGACCACAGATTCGTATTCAGCGTACATAAAAGCATCTACGTTGAAAATTACAAGAAAATCTATTATTTCAAAAAAAGCAAAAAGAATAACGCCCGGTATAGCCGGGCGTTATTTTTGCTCAGATTTTCAATTTCTTCAGATTTTATGAAAATCTGTTTGTAGATATTATTTTATATGGTATTTAAGTATTTGGAGTCAAAAGACTGTAATTTATAATATTAACCGGTTAATTACCACCTGGACTATTCATGATAAAATTTAAATGCTAATTACTCGAGTAATTATACGAATTCTTAGATTTTGACGACAGATTCGTATGCTGCACACGTAAAAGTATCTATGCTGAAAATTTCAAGAAAATTATTTTTTCAAAAAGTCAAGGAAAATCGAAGGCTATATATAGTCTTGCATTTTTTTTTGCTCAGATTTTCAACTTAGTCAGATTTTAATGAAAATCTGTTTATAGATGTTATTTTATATGGTATTTAAGTATCTGGAGTCAAAAGACTGTAATTCATAATATTAACTGGTTAATTACCACCTGGACTAATTATGATAAAATTTAAATGTTAATTACTTGAGAGATTATCCGAATTTTTAGAATTTGACCACAGATTCGTATTCAGTGTACATAAAAGCATCTATGTTGAAAATTACAAGAAAATCTATTTTTCAAGAAAATAAAAAAAATCCTAGGCGTTATTTTTGCTAAGATTTTAAATTTCTTCAGATTTTAATGAAAATCTGTGTGTAGATGTTATTTTGTATGGTATTTAAGTATTTGGAGTCAAAAGACTGTAATTCATAATATCAACCGGTTAATTACCACCTGGACTATTCATGATAAAATTTGAATGCTAATTACTCGAGTAATTATCCGAATTTTTTGATTTTGACCACAGATTCGTATTCAGCGTACTTAAAAGTATCTATGTTGAAAAATACAAGAAAATCTATTTTCTCAAAAAAATCAAGAAAAATCCAAGGCTATAGCCTAGCGTTTTTTTTTTGCTCAGATTTTCAACTTCCTCAGATTTTAATGAAAATCTGTGTGTTGATGTTATTTTATATGGTATTTAAGTATTTGGAGTCAAAAGACGGTAATTCATAATATTAACCGGTTAATTACCACCTTTTGCTAATTATGGTGAAGATAAAAATGCTAATTACTCGAATGATTATACGAATTTTTAGATTTTGACCATAGATTCGTATTCAGCACACATAAAAGTATCTATGCTAACAGTTTCAAGAAAATCTATTTTCTCAAAAAAATCAAGAAAAATTCAAGGCGCCTGGCATTTATTTTGCTCTGATTTTCAACTTCCTCAGATTTTAATGAAAATCTGTGTATAGGTGTTATTTTATATGGTATTTAAGTATTTAGAGTCAACAGAGTGTAGTTCATGATAATAACCGGTTAATTAGCACCTGGACTAATTATGATAAAATTTAAATGGTAATTACTTGAGTGTTTATCCGAATTTTTAGATTTTGACCACAGATTCGTATTCAGCACACATAAAAGTATCTACGTTGAAAATTACAAGAAAATCTATTTTTTCAAAAAATCCAAGAAAAATCCAAGGCTATAGCCTTGCGTTTTTTTTTGCTCAGATTTTCCACTTCCTCAGATTTAAATGAAAATCTGGTTGTAGATGTTATTTTATATGGTATTTAAGTATTTGGAGTCAAAAGACTGTAATTCATAATATCAACCGGTTAATTACCACCTGGACTAATTATGATAAAATTTAAATGCTAATTACTGGAGGAATTATCCGAATTTTTAGATTTTGACCACAGATTCGTATTCAGCGTACATAAAATTATCTATGCTAACAGTTTCAAGAAAATCTATTTTCTCAAAAAAATCAAGAAAAATTCAAGGCGCCTTGCATTTATTTTGCTCTGATTTTCCACTTCCTCAGATTTTAATGAAAATCTGTGCATAGGTGTTATTTTATATGGTATTTAAGTATTTAGAGTCAAAAGACTGTAGTTCATGATAATAACCGGTTAATTAGCACCTGGACTAATTATGATAAAATTTAAATGGTAATTACTTGAGTGATTATCCGAATTTTTAGATTTTGACCACAGATTCGTATTCAGCATACATAAAAGTATCTATGTTGAAAATTACAAGAAAATCTAATTTTTCAAAAAATCCAAGAAAAATCCAGGCTATAGCCTTGCGTTTTTTTTTGCTCAGATTTTCAACTTCCTCAGATTTTAATGAAAATCTGGTTGTAGATGTTATTTTATATGGTATTTAAGTATTTGGAGTCAAAAGACTGTAATTCATAATATCAACCGGTTAATTACCACCTGGACTAATTATGATAAAATTTGAATGCTAATTACTGGAGTAATTATCCGAATTTTTAGATTTTGACCACAGATTCGTATTCAGCACACATAAAAGTATCTATGCTAACAGTTTCAAGAAAATCTATTTTCTCAAAAAAATCAAGAAAAATTCAAGGCGCCTGGCATTTATTTTGCTCTGATTTTCCACTTCCTCAGATTTTAATGAAAATCTGTGTATAGGTGTTATTTTATATGGTATTATGTATTTAGTGTCAAAACACTGTAGTTCATGATAATAACCGGTTAATTAGCACCTGGACTAATTATGATAAAATTTAAATGGTAATTACTTGAGTGATTATCCGAATTTTTAGATTTTGACCACAGATTCGTATTCAGCATACATAAAATAATCTATGTTGAAAATTGCAAGAAAATCTATTTTTTCAAAAAAATCAAGAAAAATCCAAGGCTATAGCCTTGCGTTTTTTTTGCTCAGATTTTCAACTTCCTCAGATTTTAATGAAAATCTGGTTGTATATGTTATTTTATATGGTATTTAAGTATTTGGAGTCAAAAGACTGTACTTCATAATATTAACCGATTAATTACCACCTTTTACTAATAATGGTGAAGATAAAAATGCTAATTACTCGAATGATTATCCGAATTTTTAGATTTTGACCACAGATTCGTATTTAGCACACATAAAAGTATCTATGTTGAAAATTACAAAAAAATCTAATTTTTCAAAAAATCCAAGAAAAATCCAAGGCGTTTTTTTTTGCTCAGATTTTCAACTTCCTCAGATTTTAATGAAAATCTGGTTGTAGATGTTATTTTATATCGTATTTAAGTATTTGGAGTCAAAAGACTGTAATTCATAATATCAACCGGTTAATTACCACCTTTTACTAATTATGGTGAAGTTACAAATGCTAATTACTCGAATAATTATACGAATTTTTAGATTTTGACCACATATTCGTATTCAGCACACGTAAAAGTATCTATGCTAACAATTTCAAGAAAATTTATTTTCTCAAAAAATCAAGAAAAATTCAAGGCGCCTTGCATTTTTTTTTGCTCTGATTTTCAACTTCCTCAAATTTTAATGAAAATCTGTGTATAGGTTTTATTCTATATGGTATTTAAGTATTTAGATTCAAAAGACTGTAGTTCATGATATTAACCGGTTAATTAGCACCTATAGTAATTATGATAAAATTTAAATGCTAATCACTTGTGTGATTATCCGACCTTTTAGATTTTGACCACAGATTCGTATTCAGCATACATAAAAGTATCTATCTTGAAAATTACAAGAAAATCTATTTTTTCAAGAAAACCAAGAAAAATCGAAGGCGTTTTTTTTTTGCTCAGATTTTCAACTTCCTCAGATTTCAATGAAAATCTGTGTATAGATGTTATTTTATGTGGTATCTAAGTATTTGCAGTTAAAAGACTGTACTTCATAATATTAACCGGTTAATTACCACCTGGACTAATGTTGAAAATTATAAGAAAATATATTATTTTCAACTTTCCGATTTTCAATTTGCTCAGATTTTAATGAAAATCTGTGTATAGATGTTATCTTATATGGTATTTAAGTATTTGCAGTCAAAAGACTGTAATTCATAATATTAACCGGTTAAATACCACCTTTTTCTAATTATGGTTAAGTTAAAGATGCCAATTACTCGAATATTTATACGAATTTTTAGATTTTGACCACAGATTCGTATTCTGCACACGTAAAAGTATCTATGCTAACAATTTCAAGAAAATCTATTTTCTCAAAAAAATCAAGAAAAATTCAAGGCCCCTTGCATTTATTTTGCTCTGATTTTCAATTTCCTCAGATTTTAATGAAAATCTGTGTATAGGTGTTATTTTATATGGTATTTAAGTATTTAGAGTGAAAAGACTGTAGTTCATGATATTAACCGGTTAATTAGCACCTGGACTAATTATGATAAAATTCAAATGCTAATTACTCGTGTAATTATACGAATTTTTTAGATTTTGACCACAGATTCGTTTTCAGCGTACACAAAACTATCTATGCTGAAAATTACAGGAAAATCTATTTTTTCAAAAAACTCAAGAAAAATCCCAGGCTCTAGCCTTGCATTTATTTTGCTCTGATTTTCAACTTCCTCATATTGTAATGCTATTTTATTGTTATTTTATATTGTATTTATTGTTATTTTATATTGTATCTATGAATTTGCAGTCAAAAGACTGTAATTCATAATATTAACCGGTTAATTACCACTTGAACTAATTATAAAATTTAAATGCTAATTACTCGAGTAATTATCCGAATTTTTAGATTTTGACCACAGATTCGTATTCTGCATACATAAAAGTATCTATGCTGAATATGTCAAGAAAATATATTGTTTCAATAAAATCAAGAAAAATCCAAGCCTTGCGTTTTTTTGCTCAGATTATCAACTTCCTTAGATTTTAATGAAAATCTGTGTGTAGATGTAATTCTATATGGTATTTAAGGATATGGAGTCAAAAGACTGTAATTCATGATATTAACCGGTTAATTAGCACCTGGACTAATTATTATAAAATGTAAATGCTAATTACTCGAGTAATTATAAGAATTTTTTAGATTTTGACCACAGATTCGTATTCAGCATACACAAAAGTATCTATGCGAAAAATTACAATAAAATCTATTTTTTAAAAAAGCTCAAGAAAAATCCAAGGCTATAGCCTTGCATTTTGTCTGCGCTGATTTTCAACTTCCTCAGATTTTAATAAAAATCTGTGTATAGATGTTATTTTATAGGTTATTTAAGTATTTGGAGTCAATAGACTGCAATTCATAATATTAACCGGCCAATTAGCACCTGGACTAATTATGATAAAATTTAAATGCTAATTACTCGAGTAATTATACGAATTTTTTAGATTTTGACCACAGATTCGTATTCAGCATGCATAAAAGCATCTATGCTGAAAATTACAAGAAAATCTATTTTTTCAAAAAAATCAAGAAAAATCCACTTCTGCCTTGCATTTTTTTTTTTTTTTTTATCAGATTTTCAACTTCCTCAGGTTTTAATGAAAATATGTGTATAGATGTTATTTTACTTGGTATTTAAGTATTTGGAGTCAAAAGACTGTAATTCATGAAATTAACCGGGTTGTTAGGGGGGAGGCCATGTGTGTAGCGCCCACCTCATCATGCTTTTGCTAGATTTGCGTGAATTTCTATCATTTTTCTCTCTCTAAAGCCACGCAGATAAAGAGAGAGAGAGAGAGAGAGAGAGAGAGAGAGAGAGAGAGAGAGAGAGAGAGAGAGAGAGAGAGAGAGAGAGAGAGAGAGAGAGAGAGAGAGAGTCGCCACGTCAAACTTTCACGCACAAGTCACGTACATCACATCACAATTCAAATCACATTGAATGCATCTATTATCCCTTGTCATTTGCATCATCGTATGCAAGACTGCTTGTGTTTACATGCCACATAACACCCTGAGTGTGCAGATGAACACCCTCGTTAAACAATACTCCTCTCACCTCAGAACATCCTTTCCAGTGGGTCTAGTAAGGTTCCCAAGTATGCAAGAACTGATAAGCTGTTGACTGCACTTCTGTCTTGGTCGTACTCATTGCCCATTGTCACCGCATTGTAATCAGGTGCTCCCGTGTGGTATTCGCTGATGCCTGACTGCTCCACAATGGCACCAGTTCGTTGGAGAAGGTGTTCGCTCGGGAGTCATTGCGGATTTACATCTCATTGTTGTGTGGGACGCGGTACGCGCTTGTCAGGGCAATGGTACATGGTTGTGATCGTCTTAATATTCTAAGTCCCTAAGGTTGTCATGTGGCCTCGTTAAGGGCATGATATGCTGTCGTATGAGACATTACATATCACTGTAATGACCATGGTATATTGTTCTGAAGGGACATTATGTGTATACCAATTCGATGGCCATGATATATATCATTAAAAGGGACAATATATAACATTGTCAGAAACATGGTATATTACTTTAAGGAACATTATATATCATGGTCAGAGCCATGGTATATTGTTCTATATGTATTGTATATCACTGTAAGTCCCGTGATGAATTGTAAAAATGGACATTGTATATACTGTAAGGGCCATAATGTATATATGATATATAACAGAACAAGGGCAAGAGCTCATTTCAAGATACATGAGCATGAGTTTATATATCGGTATATATCAAACATCTCTATAAGGAAATACATTCATCCTGAAGGATATTTCTCCTCATACTTTTAAGTGATCATGCATCTGTCTCTCTCTCTCCTCCTGTACCTGTGTCTCTCTCTCTCTCTCTCTCTCTTTTCGAGGCTGTGTGTCTCTCATCCTGTCTCTTAATCATCATTCTGACCTATGTTGTTTACCAGTCCTGTGGGAGAAAGGAGACTTGGATCCTATTGGCACGTTCATAGTTTCCACTCTCGGCTTCACGCCTCTTACACCTTATAAGAAGATTAGATCCTCCTCAGAGATCTAGACGGTCTATGCTTCATCGGTTTCCAGCGGGTCGTGAGGGAGATCAGCAACCTTTACTTGGTAAATAAATGGCTTAATATTATAGATACTGAGGTTATTGTATCTATAGTTTGCTTCGTGATATATATATATATATATATATATATATATATATATATATATATATATATATATATATATATATATATATATATATATATATATATATATATATATATATATATATATATATATGCACACGTAGATAGACATAAATTCACTTTTGGATGAGGTTAAGCGTATATTTTCATCCTATTTCGTAACTTGACACATGAGAAGAATTAATTACTGAATATCCGGGTGTAACACTACCATTCCAGCGATGCCACGGCCAGCGTTGCATCCTACAGCACATTCTAGATTTCCACTGAGGCCAAATGTCACTCTCCTCTGTGTGCCACGTTGACCCTGACTGGGCCATCAGGCTTGCCACGGTGAAATTGTGTGACACATATCTGACTCGCAAACAGTGATTTCTGGTGTGACACACATCTGGCTTGCGATAATGATTACATGCTAGACGCATCTGTGGGTTAGAGCGAACTAGCTTGCTCTTGTGTCCATCAGCTGTGTCACACCGACTTAATGTTACGCAGATGTTACCATCAGCTATGTTACAGCGGAGTCCTTCGCTGTGATGGAGGGGCTAGAGGGAATCAGCGTCTATGCCGTGGTGATTCTGGTGTTACCCAGAATTCTGTGACGGTGACGTCATGCGGCATTTATCTCTATGTCGTTTTGCACAATTACGATCTTGAGCTGTGTAACACAGACATGCTGTACCCATTCCTCCTTGTCGCTGTGCTACACTTATATGACACTTATCTCTGGTCCGCTGAGATGTGTTTTGATCTTTCATCCTTTCCCACTGGCTTGCCTTGACCAACAAGACGTCCTTGACCCTGCTTGACCTCTGACCTGAGTCTCTGATGTGAGATGAAAGAGGAAAATGATGGGTCGGTTGTAAAGAAGTTTAACATCTAGGGCGATAAGTTCATGGCTTCCACATAACGAGCCACTGATTATGTATCATCCACATTTCTCTTTCATCTATGCTAAGACCTGATTACAGGCTGGATTAACTGGGATGCGTAAATAGAAATACCAAGCGCAATTTGATAAAGGTGTAAGAGCTCTTATGAGAAACAGTTTCTACAGAAAAATTACCTTAAAAGACTTATGGATCTATTGTATTTTTTCTTTAACAGAAAAAAATACCCTTCACACACACACACACACACACACACACACACACACACACACACACACACACACACACATTCCCCACTGCATTTCCTTTCCACATGCAGCATGCATGTAATCTTTTATGCACACCTCCCTTGCTTCATGCATGCTTTCAGGCATACTGAGTATTAGACCTCATTACAGCCACACAGTTTAATCCTTCCACCAGTCCTCTTGCTGCTTCCTACGGCCACTTAACTCCTTGAACACTAAGATACGATCCTTGAGCACTACGCTGCGATCCTTTTTGCCACGACTGTACGATCCTTTTGGGGATGATTGCGTGACCTATGGACCTCAGGGGTCACGTCATCATATCCAAGGTTCATACGGTCGTGTTTCAAAGGTTCGTACCGTCATGCTGGAATATAACGTACCGTCGGGGGTCATGGTGGGTTCCACAATGCTTCGATGATTCATAGAGTGTGTATAACTGTGCATTTCACTCGAGAATTCTCGTGAGATCATTTTCCTCTTATTATAACCCAACATGTCTTCCCCATCTATGCTACTTACATATACAAAGTCTAGTTAGCTATTTCAGACTGTTGCTGGGACATGTAGCGAGCCATTTACATAATTAATCTGCTTTAATTAATGCCAGAGTAGTGCAACTTTGTGTGCAAACAGAATATGATCCTTTTGCTTCTCTGTGAGCCGGAGGTTCTGCTGACAACTTAGCCTCAGTTATGTGTTCCAGCTTACTGAAAGCTAAGAGACTGATGAATCAGATTAACTAGCGAGGTGATGTACAACATCACTCATCAGTCTTAATGATCGTAGTCAACCAAAATAGCTCACATGTGATGAAGTACGTTATCTAGAGATTTCATATATTTTTTGACTACGAGGCGAGGGAAGGTCATTCTTGGAAAAGAAAGTGATTTTTCAAAGAAGTTTCTGGGTAATGTAAATATAAATCCGCAGCTGATCATTACAAATACCTAGCATCTTTTTGCTTAAACAGATATAATTTTCTTTTTGGAGTGATGGGTGACTCAGTCCTCTTACTCGTAATGTTTTCTACCTCTAAATTTTATGCATTTTCGTGAGACATAAAAACTTTTAAATACCTACAACAAAGAAAAAGAAAAGAAAAAACACAGTGAAAGATATTAAGATTTTTATTTGTACGTACGGAAAAAAATATCTTTATTGTGGACATCTGTTGGAATGTAGGAGTGCCACCATTTATTTTTTTCTTCTCATAATTCTTTTGTGGAAGATGGCTTCCTTTTGCTCGTTTTGTGCCAAACACCACTTTTTCCAATTCGGGGAAGAAATTGTTATCAAATATCCAATATTTAGATCGCCGCAATTTGAGGCAACACGTTTCAGTAAAAGTCCCACAGACATCAGCCCAAAAAAACATTGACAGCAATCAAAGAAAACTTGTCAGAGGAAAACTCTTAGGCCTGGGGGACGTGGAAAAAATGGATGGTCATAATGCAAACATTTTATATCCGTCCACCTTCACAGCCCGAGGGCCCATCTGAGGGGACGCGACGGGGATGCGACAGGGGTTCGACAGGGGTCCGACAGGGTTGCGACGGAGATGCAACGCGTGTGTAGCTCATGTGTGACACAGGTGCGTCTATGGTGCGACGGGGGTGCGACAGGAATGCGACAAGGGTGCAAAAGGGTTTGGGAGGAAGATCCACCATGCATGTGACCCAATTGCTCCTGGGGACGTGAATGGGATTGGCAGAGATATGGCAATGGTATAACAGGGACAGGTTATGGGTGCAATAAGGATAGGATGGGAACGTGTTGAACATACGATGGTGGACATTGAGAGGTAATGACTGGGGACAGAACTAGGGATATCAACACACGATGCAGGGTCATTATGGGATACGATCGAAGCATGACGCATGACACGATAAGGTGACGAAAAGATCCCGACGGAGACGAAACAAAACATCACACACACACACACACACACACACACACACACACACACACACACACGCACACACACACACACAAACACAAACACACCTATCGTCCCCCTATGCGCATCACAACATCCTCTTGTCAAAGAACCAAGAGACAGACATTCCGAGAACTTCCTGTGCCCCCTCAAATCACCCTTCATTCTATATTCTCTTTCAGAGGCCTTACCCTCTGCCGCCCTAGATCACTCTCCTTCCCCTCTCCTTAGGTAGAAAAATCCCCCTCTACCTTATTCCCACCGTACGCGCACTACCCCCTCCCTCCTTAGGCACTCTGAGCCCCCACCAACCCCCTTTCTCTATAGCCCTCCTACCTCCCCCTCTTCACCACCGTTCTATACATCTGCATCTGAGGGTCTTGCTGCGCTGCTGAATAGCCCCGTAGTTGAATGGGTGGGACTGACAGGGCGATAGGTGTGTGTAGTGCACCCGGGAGGGAAATAAAAGGAAAAAAAAAGGAGAGGGTATAGAGAGAGAGAGAGAGAGAGAGAGAGAGAGAGAGAGAGAGAGAGAGAGAGAGAGAGAGAGAGAGAGAGAGAGAGAGAGAGAGAGAGAGAGAGAGAGAGGATCACCTGAGCTACTGGACAGGATTATGGGCGTGCAGGACAGCCAAGCTGACGCTGAAGGGCATAGGTGGCCCGGGTCTAGAGCAGCTTGGGGGAGAACTATAGGTGTGAACATGGGAAGCGCTGGTGACGCAGGGCGATAGGCTTCAACACCAGAATTTGGGGTAGAGGATGTAGGCGTCTGGTGCACATACACACACAACACACACATACACACACAACACACACACACACACCCACCCACCGACACACACACACACCCACCCACACACACACACACACAACACACACAAATCCCACCCACCCACCGACACACACACACACACAACACACACACACACACACACACACACACACACACACACACACACACAAATCCCACCCACCCTACGACACACACACACACACACACACACACACACACACACACACACACACACACATCAAAATGAAGTACACGTAGTGACACACACATTAAACACACATATACATGGATACACCGACACACAAAAGCACTCAACGTAAAAGAAAAAGCAAACGGTTTAATTACACACTTCCCAGCCATTGCCCTTCGCCACAGGACATTAGATACGTTCGTTAGAGTTGAAAAAAATATTTAGATTTTTTTTTATAAATTTTCGAGTTATTGGGTTTCAGATTCTAGCTGTTCACGGTTCGTCTTTATACCAACGATGTTGTCGAAGAATATTTGGATTATTTGGATTTTTCCAATTGTAATTATTATTGTAATATATCCTTAAGATTCACACGCTGTACGGACAAGTACTACAATCCTCCCATCGTTAATAAGTGTCCACAAGATAGGCAAACTGTCGTAATGAATCTGCGTTGCTAGGATAAAATCATAGGAACAACACGACAGTTTCTCCATATTAGCGGCGATGTCAACAAACTGTCTCGCAACTTGGGGAAGGGGTCCTGACGCCTCTGGTTATGTAAACAACGTCGGGTTTAATCTGGTTATAATGCAAACAGTTTGTCCCAACTTATTCTCATTCCCGTCGAGTTATTATGACTCAAGGCTGGGTGGGTAGAGGGGGTCGTTGAGCTTTACCACATGCTGCATTAGAACTTGTTGTTCGCCCTCATCGCCACTGACGTCCTCCCTCTGTATAGAAACTTGAGGCGAAAGGATGAGGAAAGCGAGGCAAAGCAACGGTGGGCCGAATGAATTTCTTTTGTATGGTGGGATGAGAGGGAGAGACGAAAGCAAATACCGAGACGGGAAACTTCTGGTGGAAGGATGGAGGGAGAGGGAAGCGTATGGGATATAAGGGAAGGATTAAAGTCTACGAGAAGCATCAAAATCTAAGAGAAGGATTAGAGTCTAAGGGAAGGATTAGAATCTAAGGGAAGTTTTAAATTCTGATGGAAGGATTAGAATCTAAGGGAAGGACTAGAATCTAAGCAAAGGGTTCGAATTTGAGTAAAGGATTATAATTGAGGGAAGGATTAAAATCTAGGGGAAGGATTAGAATCTAAGGAAAGGAATAAAACCTAAGGGAAGGATTAGAATCTAAAGCAAGGGATGAAATAAAATTCAGCTGTAGGAAAGTTGAGAGTTAGAGAGATGGAAAAAAGCAAGAAGAAAATAGAACAGTTGGTGAAATAAGGACTTGAGGGCAGAGCGAGTTTAGGGTTGAATGAAAAGGTGTAATTAGGAGGAAAGGGTGGAGGATAAAGATGGGAGATGAGAGGGTAGTGGAAGTTGAAGGACGATAAATGGAAGAAAATAACTTTAGGTAAACGAAGATGTAGAAAGCCTTGAGGTAACACAGAAGGAAAATGGATTTTCGATTGCTATTGATCTAATACACCATAATGATTTTTTTCATACACAAAACAACATTATAAAGGGTAAGAAAGCTATTATAGATAAAAAGGAATAAAAGTTGCCAATGCAGCGCGCATTTTACAATCTTTATTGAATTATTGAGTCATCTATAGTAATTTATATGCGCAGGAACAATACAGGCGTATGTTTCTGGGATGAAAAAGAAGTGTATATCTTGAACAACACGAAAATCATCCTTAATCCACGTATGACTAATCGAAGCAAATCAGGAAGCAATTGGAAGTCAGATTTCTAGACCAAAGGTCAAAGAATATAACCATTCTGAAAAACGAGAATCACTCTCTAGAAGAACCTGAGTCACTCTCTAGAAAGTTGTACCTTAAATTAGATAAACACATCCAGGTAAATAGACACCATATAGATTGATTTCTATGGACTTAACTCTGAACAGGGACACCAGAAGTCACAGAGATTCAGATATGTCTGCCAGTTCGAAGCCAGGAGGATGAACCATTTCTTCAGGAATATGAAACTGATCCGAGTATTTTTCTTGTTCGAAAAAATACCTTCCAACTCGGGAAAGTTTTCTAGAAATTTGAGCTAAGGTTTACGGCTTCGACGATGTTTATAAAATCACATCCGAACGCAAACTGGGAAATTTACTGATATATATATATATATATACACACACACGAAGAATTAAGTGCAGAATAATGGGAGTAATTGAGGAATTTACTTGCGAGGTTAAAAATAATTATTCACAAAGACATCTCATTAAAATCCTGTTTGTCAGGAATATATAAGAAAAAAAGTAGCCTTTTTTTTTTCTTGATGTTTGTGAATGGGTGGAGAGTTATTAGCAAAATAACCTGGAGGTCTCGTGAATGGCTTGGTATTTCCACCATTTTTCTAAAGGGATTTGAAATAACGCTCACAGATTGATCGGCTCTGGACGTGGGGTTGGGGTTGGGGTTGGGGTGTGGGGTTGGGGGGGGGGGGGAACAACGTTGTTACGTTGAACAATTCGAAAAGGCTTAGTGGAGTACCCATTGTACAAGGATTTCCGACCTGTTCGGAATTATACTAAGTCTTTTAGTAAAGGCAGTGTGTCTCATTTGGTCCAACAAGAGAGAGAAAAAGAGAGGGGGGAAAAGAGGCTCAGTTTTACCAAAAAATTGAGAAAAATGCTCTGTTTTATCAAAAGAATGAGTAAAATGCTCAATTTTACCAAAAACTGAGAAAAAATGCTCAGTTTTAACAAAAACACAGCGAAAAAATGCTCAGTTTGGCCAACAAATGATAAATGCTCAGTTTTACCAAAAGCAATGAACAAATGCTCAGTTTTACCAAAAACAATGAAGAAATGCTCAGTTTTACAAAAAAATTGAGAAAAAAATGCTCAGTTTTACCAAAATTTGAGAAAAATGCTCAGTTATATCAATAAAATTGAGAAAAATGATCAGTTTTACCAAAAATAATTGAGAGGAAATGCTCAGTTTTATCGTGTTTGTCTACGTAGATTTTCTTACAATCTTTTGTTCCTGTGGTTTTCTTCTTTCAGTCTTACGTTCCTGTGGTCCTCATCTTTCAGTTTTGTGTTCCTGTGGTCTTGTGTTCCTGTAGTCTTGTGTTCCTGTATTCCTGTGTTCCTGTAGTCTTGTGTTCCTGTATTCCTGTGTTCCTGTAGTCTTGTGTTCCTGTATTCCTGTGTTCCTGTAGTCTTGTGTTCCTGTAGTCTTGTGTTCCTGTATTCCTGTGTTCCTGTAGTCTTGTGGTCTTCTAGTTTTGTGTTCCTATAGTCTTGTGTTCCTGTATTCCTGTGTTCCTGTAGTCTTGTGTTCCTGTATTCCTGTGTTCCTGTAGTCTTGTGTTCCTGTATTCCTGTGTTCCTGTAGTCTTGTGTTCCTGTAGTCTTGTGTTCCTGTATTCCTGTGTTCCTGTAGTCTTGTGTTCCTGTATTCCTGTGTTCCTGTAGTCTTGTGTTCCTGTAGTCTTGTGTTCCTGTATTCCTGTGTTCCTGTAGTCTTGTGTTCCTGTATTCCTGTGTTCCTGTAGTCTTGTGTTCCTGTAGTCTTGTGTTCCTGTATTCCTGTGTTCCTGTAGTCTTGTGTTCCTGTATTCCTGTGTTCCTGTAGTCTTGTGTTCCTGTATTCCTGTGTTCCTGTAGTCTTGTGTTCCTGTATTCCTGTGTTCCTGTAGTCTTGTGTTCCTGTATTCCTGTGTTCCTGTAGTCTTGTGTTCCTGTATTCCTGTGTTCCTGTAGTCTTGTGTTCCTGTATTCCTGTGTTCCTGTAGTCTTGTGTTCCTGTATTCCTGTGTTCCTGTAGTCTTGTGTTCCTGTATTCCTGTGTTCCTGTAGTCTTGTGTTCCTGTATTCCTGTGTTCCTGTAGTCTTGTGTTCCTGTATTCCTGTGTTCCTGTAGTCTTGTGTTCCTGTATTCCTGTGTTCCTGTAGTCTTGTGTTCCTGTATTCCTGTGTTCCTGTAGTCTTGTGTTCCTGTATTCCTGTGTTCCTGTAGTCTTGTGTTCCTGTATTCCTGTGTTCCTGTAGTCTTGTGTTCCTGTATTCCTGTGTTCCTGTAGTCTTGTGTTCCTGTATTCCTGTGTTCCTGTAGTCTTGTGTTCCTGTATTCCTGTGTTCCTGTAGTCTTGTGTTCCTGTATTCCTGTGTTCCTGTAGTCTTGTGTTCCTGTATTCCTGTGTTCCTGTAGTCTTGTGTTCCTGTATTCCTGTGTTCCTGTAGTCTTGTGTTCCTGTATTCCTGTGTTCCTGTAGTCTTGTGTTCCTGTATTCCTGTGTTCCTGTAGTCTTGTGTTCCTGTATTCCTGTGTTCCTGTAGTCTTGTGTTCCTGTATTCCTGTGTTCCTGTAGTCTTGTGTTCCTGTATTCCTGTGTTCCTGTAGTCTTGTGTTCCTGTATTCCTGTGTTCCTGTAGTCTTGTGTTCCTGTAGTCTTGTGTTCCTGTATTCCTGTGTTCCTGTAGTCTTGTGTTCCTGTATTCCTGTGTTCCTGTAGTCTTGTGTTCCTGTATTCCTGTGTTCCTGTAGTCTTGTGTTCCTGTATTCCTGTGTTCCTGTAGTCTTGTGTTCCTGTATTCCTGTGTTCCTGTAGTCTTGTGTTCCTGTATTCCTGTGTTCCTGTAGTCTTGTGTTCCTGTATTCCTGTGTTCCTGTAGTCTTGTGTTCCTGTATTCCTGTGTTCCTGTAGTCTTGTGTTCCTGTATTCCTGTGTTCCTGTAGTCTTGTGTTCCTGTATTCCTGTGTTCCTGTAGTCTTGTGTTCCTGTAGTCTTGTGTTCCTGTATTCCTGTGTTCCTGTAGTCTTGTGTTCCTGTATTCCTGTGTTCCTGTAGTCTTGTGTTCCTGTATTCCTGTGTTCCTGTAGTCTTGTGTTCCTGTATTCCTGTGTTCCTGTAGTCTTGTGTTCCTGTATTCCTGTGTTCCTGTAGTCTTGTGTTCCTGTATTCCTGTGTTCCTGTAGTCTTGTGTTCCTGTATTCCTGTGTTCCTGTAGTCTTGTGTTCCTGTATTCCTGTGTTCCTGTAGTCTTGTGTTCCTGTATTCCTGTGTTCCTGTAGTCTTGTGTTCCTGTATTCCTGTGTTCCTGTAGTCTTGTGTTCCTGTATTCCTGTGTTCCTGTAGTCTTGTGTTCCTGTATTCCTGTGTTCCTGTAGTCTTGTGTTCCTGTAGTCTTGTGTTCCTGTATTCCTGTGTTCCTGTAGTCTTGTGTTCCTGTATTCCTGTGTTCCTGTAGTCTTGTGTTCCTGTATTCCTGTGTTCCTGTAGTCTTGTGTTCCTGTAGTCTTGTGTTCCTGTATTCCTGTGTTCCTGTAGTCTTGTGTTCCTGTATTCCTGTGTTCCTGTAGTCTTGTGTTCCTGTAGTCTTGTGTTCCTGTATTCCTGTGTTCCTGTAGTCTTGTGTTCCTGTATTCCTGTGTTCCTGTAGTCTTGTGTTCCTGTATTCCTGTGTTCCTGTAGTCTTGTGTTCCTGTATTCCTGTGTTCCTGTAGTCTTGTGTTCCTGTATTCCTGTGTTCCTGTAGTCTTGTGTTCCTAGTAAGAGACAGACTAGCTGCTAATCTTCCTCTAGTTACTCTCCAGTACCACAGAAGCGGCCACAGTGGTGGCAGTTATCTCTTACGAGTGGCAGTAACAGAAGTTTGAACAGCTTTCCAATACAATCAACGTTTGGACTTAGTCTTGAGAGAAAACGTTTCGTTATTTGGTAAGAATATTTTCCCTCCAGATATTTGGGAAGTAAAATGTAAACATATTGCATTTGAAATTCGAGATAAAGAGTAATTATGATAAAAATCTATAATAGTAATAATAATAATAATAATAATAATAATAATAATAATAATAATAATAATAATAATGATAATAATAACAATAATAATAGCAATGATAATAATAATGAAAATAATAACAATACTAATTATAATGATTATGATAATAATGATAATGACAATAATGATAGTAATAATGATAATAATAACGACAATAATAATGACCTCACACATCATGCAACAAATACTGAAAGGAGGAGATAAGAGAGAGAGAGAGAAAGGAATCCTTAGATTTGGGATATACTTCAACATTTTACTATACCCATTCGTCCCTGTGAGGAGGTTACTTAAGAAGAACGAGTCCCAGGGTGAAAGAGGCATCCTTAAGGGATATAGGATTAGGTAATGATAATAAGGAGTATATAATATATCCTAGACTTAAATAAGGCAACTCTTTCTATACGTGTTAAGACAGCTGCCAGAACTGTCTTTAACCATGTGAAACAATGCTATACTCTTCAGTCTCTCTCTTTCTAGTGCACAGTGGGTTAATATTGTGGTTGAACCCGGTAGAGCACTGGGCCTTATGTCGACAAATCTCATCTAGATCCCGCCGATTCTCTGGGGATCAACACTCACACACACACACACACACACACACACACACACACACACACACACACACACACACACACACACACACACACACACACGAACTTCCTCCGGGCTTCGCTCGCTCATGTTGGATCCAGACTTCGTCTTACAATCTCTGAGGGGAAAGAGGAGTTGAGTTGCGAGATTTGGTGTGGGTTGAAGCTTCAGCTGAGGTAGGCTTGTAACTGTCGGGGAAGGACATAGAAGTGGAGTGAAAGGTTATAAGAAGATATAATTGTGAGGGGGGGAAAAATGGTGATAAATATGTGTATGACCCAGAATGGAGGATGATCTTTTTAGGGTTGAGAAAGAACATGGCAGTGATGGACATGATAAGAACATATGTTATCATATTGATTCATCTTCAGTTGGATCAGGGAACCTTATCAGTGCACACACACATACACACACACACACACACACACACACACACACACACACACACACACACACACACACACACACACGCACACACACTCTTGTCGTATGAAAAGATTATTAGAGTATAAAGGGTAGGACGTGTGGTAAAGTCTCTGTCTGTCTGTCTGTCTGTCTGTCTCTCTCTCTCTCTCTCTCTCTCTCTCTCTCTCTCTCTCTCTCTCTCTCTCTCTCTCTCTCTCTCTCTCTCTCTCTCTCTCTCTCTCTAATTTTACTCTTGAGTACATTAGTTTTTAAGATAAATGATAACGCAATGATATGGGGTAATAATGATAATAATGATAATAATAATGATAATTATAATGATGATAATGATAATGATAATAATAATGATGATAATACTAATGATGATGATAATGATGATGATGATAATAGTAATGATAACAATATTAATAGTAACGATAATTCATGCATAAGAATTCAAATGTATGAAAGGTTTAGAACAGGAGCATTAATATTACACTAACAGAACAGGAAACAATTTGTTGGCCCTCTCCACCTCAGATGTTAATTGCAATCATTATTGCAACAATGAAGCGGTTTTTGCAGTGGCAATAAACGGCGCAATGATATATCAACTTCGGCACAGAGGTAAATAGATGCCGTAATTTGTCCCCCCCCCCCCTCAATTGCCTCACTGTAAGCATACATTAAGAGAGATCTCAAAAAAACAAAATCTGCAATCCATATTATGATGGAGGACACTGGAGTTGGTTCATCTTTCCTTTCTGGATTGCTAATGATTTTGTCTTCAGGAGAAACAGCCCTGTGTGGCATCATGCATTCAAACATTCTCACAAGTTATTCATTGTATAATACATGACTTTTCTCGAGTCTCTGTTTCCATGCGCAATCTCGCTGACGCGAGAGACGACAATCAAGTATAATGATAATATATATATATGTGTCTCCCCTGATGATGTGATTATTACACGAAAGTGCACTTGGGAACTTTTCGTGTTTCATTTTCCCCGTGGACTCATAGGAATGTATATATATATATATATATATATATATATATATATATATATATATATATATATATATATATATATATATATATATATATAGACAGACATAACCATCACGTCAGAAACTTTTGCGTATAGGTCATTAGACAACGAGGACAGTTAGGTCCATAAGGGTCAATATGTATATGAATGAGTTGTTAACTGCGCTTTACGTCCGGCCTTAACGATGTCGTTAAGCATTGGTGTCCCAGTAATAGCCTCGTCTCGGTGCCGTAGTTACAGTCGTTAGTGTTCCCTCTTAATGCCTCATGGCAGGCTGTTCGCATGTTAAGGCCAAACAAGCGAATTGACTTGGAGTAATTAGGTCGTTAGCGTGTATCAAAGCCACTAAATGGTAGATTGTTTGCAGTTTGGATGGATGCTGTTTGCACGGTTGTTTGTCCTGTTTGGTTACCATACTAATCCTTTTAGGGATTTATATAGGCTGGAAATGTATATTGGTTGAGTTTGCGTTCATAAAGAAAATTATGGATAAGAGGAAGACAAAGGAAAGGTAACACAAGGAAGGAAAGCGTTCAATAAATTCACTCCCTGAGCCACACCCCAGGAAGAGAGATAGCAGGTCTGCGACGCACACACACACACACACACACACACACACACACACACAAACAGACAGACACACACACACGGAAAAAGAAGACAGAAAGATAACAAAATTGCTTCAGTATTAGCAGTTCGTTTTAGCCACGGAAGGAGAAGCCATCGTGAAAAATGAGGTGATTATATACGTCTTTGGGTCTAACGCTCCATAATTCAATATTTCTATCAATAGATATATTCAGCTCTTCATATACAACGCTGTATCAAGTCTGAATACAGCTGTATCAGCAGTATCAAGTTATCGCCTTCGCTGTAGTAATACAGTTCATAATTTCTTCATATTATTGAATATTTCTTAATTATTCCTCGTGGTTCCGGGACCATATGTCTTCCAGGGTATTAGCTGACTCCGGCAATAAGTGGTAACCCTGGAAAAGATGTACAGCCGTCGTCAATGATCTTCTTGCCTCACAAGGAGACCAGTTCAACCAGCTCCCGCATGGAGCGCAGCTTGGAAAGAAATGGTCTTAGGGTTACTCCGCGATCATAACGGCAAATAATGACGACA
>NC_092236.1:57379934-57389934 GCF_036320965.1 Panulirus ornatus
GTGCACGACCCTATCTGGCATGGACGATGTAGACTTGTTATCCTTTTTTTTCCCTGATGTCTCCAGGTGCCTTCCAGACATACTGTTTACGGACTTCTTATCCACTTGTACTCCTCCCCTGCTCTCCTCCCTATCGCCATTCCCCCAGACCTTCTCCGCTCTTTTATGGACACAGAGGAAGCCATTATCACAACATCTGTCACTTTACTGCCAGTTGGAAGCGAAGGAGGATGGCTCTTGTGTCCTTAATGCTAAGCAATGCGGGAGGAACGCAGTTTCAAGAGGACATTTGACGAGCTGGAGGTGAAGCTCTCGAAGTCATTGGTGTCCTGCAGTAACACCAGAAGCTGATACCTTGGCAAACTGTTTGCACTTTAAGCACTTTCTCGCGGTTTAAACACACGCAAAATGGTGTGTGTGTGTGTGTATGTGTGTATGTGTGTGTGTGTGTGTGTGTGTGTGTGTGCGTGTGTGTGTGTGTGTGTGTGTGTGTGGACGATGGATATGTAAAAAGAAAATACAGTAACGACACTGTTGTTGGTATTTCATTTATTTTCGTTGTTAAAAGCATGAGGATATCTATGGCACCTGTGATGAGAATAAGGAGGGGATATACAAGTAAATATGCCCCAAGAATTCTATATTCAATTCTCTCTCTCTCTCTCTCTCTCTCTCTCTCTCTCTCTCTCTCTCTCTCTCTCTCTCTCTCTCTCTCTCTCTCTCTCTATATATATATATATATATATATATTGTATAGATGGACGCCCCAGCGGGTGCCCAGTTCACAATCACTTCTCTTGTTACCAAGGCTCAGCATAACCCATAGTGTTGTCCATGTCAATACCTCCGGTCTGGTACGCTTCTCCCGTTGCTCGCTACATTTTCAGCGGGAGTAGATCTCCTGTTATACAGTACCGTTGTTACTGTTGTACGGCGCCGTTGTTTCTGTTGTACAGGTGCCGTTGTTACTGTTGTTCAGTACCGTATTTTCCTGTTATCAATATTTATATCCAGTAAGTCTCGTGTTATCTGTGCTTATATTCAATACTTCTCCTGTTACCACTACTTATACTCGGTACTTATACTCCTGTTACTAATAATTATACTCAGTACTTCTCCTGTTACCAATACTCCTATTACCAATACTTATGCTTGGTAATTCTTCTGCTACCAATGATTTTACTCAGCAATTATCCTGTTACCGATATTCATTATGCTCAATACCTCTCCTGTTATCAATATTCCTGTTTCGAACATTTAACCTCAGTACTTCTGCTACCAGCTCTCTTGTTACCGATATCTACATTCAGTATTTCTCCCGTTACCAATATTCCCGTTACCAGTTGTTATACTGTAGCCAGCATTGCTCACGGGGCGCTGGCTGGCCAACGGAAGCAGTGAACCAAAACACTGAAATCTGTTTATATGTGACCCAGTTAGTCTAGCCTCGATCCTCGACCCTCACACAACAACAGTTGGCCATAAATTGCCAGCCAGAAGTTAAAATAAAAAAAAACAAACAAACAAACACTATCCACTGGGTAATTTTGACGGCGATAAATATCTGAGACAAATTGAAATTGATACTGATAATATGTTAGGGCAAGTAGCAGAGGTGATACATTTTTCTCGTATTACAACATTGGTTTCATACGTTTCATTAAAAGAAATTAAAAAAGATGCTGTCAGTAATATATCGCTGCTAGGGGATTGTTGGAGATATATTGTTGAAGACATATTGTTGGGGAAACTTAGGAAAAGGGGAAGTTAGAAGTTAGGAAAGTGTCGGGGATAGGTAATGGAGTGGTTAAGTTGGCTCAAATTACCCACGGTACCTCCTCTTTCTTTTTTCTTTTTTTTTGATAAAGTTTTTAATGTTAGCCAACTGTTCGTGACAGCATATTGACTCTATGCTTCACAGTCTCCCTCACAAAGTCTGCTGTGTTTAGAATTGGTTTCGTCTTTTTTTTTTGTATTCTGCCGCGAGAGTCATAGAGAATAATGCTGTAGTATTTCACAACAGCAGAGGCAATGCTGTTTCGCATCTCACCTACACTGTTATTAGAACCGAGACTTTCCATCGAATTACAGATATAACAAAGGTGTGTGTGTGTCTTTTAGAATCCGGAACTTACCCATTTAATCTACTTATGTTCACATAATAACCGGTCTTAGTATAAGGTATATATTCTAAGGAATTTGGAATTGACTGCATACGTTTCAACAAAATTCTCGAATATGTGTAGGCTCGTGGGTTATGTTTCGACCATAGGAAGACTATGTGAGTTGTTGCAGGTGATGTGCATTATATATCAAACGATTATTGGTGGGAGTTATATGAGATTTATCAAAATATATTCATTAATCGCAACTATGGATTCCATGGGGGATAAATCCGCTACATACATAAAACACTCGTCTACATGGAGATTCCACAGGGTATGAATCAGCTGTATACATAAAGCCTTAGTCTACATATGGATTACATAGAGGGTAATCTGGCTATATACATAAAGCGCTAGTCTACATATGGATTCCATAAGGGGTTAATCCAGCAGTATACATAAAGTAACAATTTACGTTTCTATTATGCATGTTTATCCGTATGCAAAAATATACGACTCTGCTCGTCTACTCGAACATCAAAATCCAGAGCATATTCATACAGTTTGATATGCGCGTTATATCCACCAAAAAAAACTACACAAGTGTTATATCAGCTTGATTCATATTGTGCCGTAGCTCTATCTAAACTATGTCACCGGGTGATAATACAGGATGGACACCAGTTTCATGCGCGAGGTGTGTAATGCTATTCCATGTTTACTTACGTCAATACGCTTTGCAGACAATACGCGGGAGAGGTGTTAATAACATTTCGTTTCGGGCAGTTTACATGGCTGGTCCGCGGGTTTACGTATGTGGGAATTTGAATTTGAGTGTGTCATCACACTTAATATCGTAATTGAGGGTGTGTCGTCAGCGTGTGTGTGTGTGGGGAAGAGAGAGAGAGAGAGAGAGAGAGAGAGAGAGAGAGAGAGAGAGAGAGAGAGAGAGAGAGAGAGAGCTGGCTGGCTTTGGAATATGAGATATAAACTGTGAAAATTACCTCCTATTTTTTTTTCTTCCCCACACTTCGAGGGTCCTTAGCGACACGGACCCCACCCAAACCCCTTGCTAAAATTCAACCCCTCTTCTTTTTCCTTCATTTCAGTCGTATGTTATTATTACTAGTCTGCAATACACCGGTGAGGTGAGAAATATCTCGTGTGTATATATATATATTTCATTTTCAATCTGATCGTGTTTTGGGTGTAGGGGAGGAGAGGGGGGGAGGTGTGGGGGGAGGAGAGGGGGGGAGGTGTGGGGGGAGGAGAGGGGGGGAGGTGTAGGGGGGAGTGGGGGAGGGAGGTGTGTGTGGGGGGGGGATGGTGGCGTACAGTATTGGTTTAAAGTCGAATAAATCCACACATACATATCGTTTTTTTTACGTATATTCTGTACTTTATTTTTTTTCTCGGTAGCCTTTGTATGTGTGTGTGTGTGTGTGTTTGTGTATGTGTGTGTGTGTGTGTGTGTGTGTGTGTGTGTGTGTGTGTGTGTGTGTGTGTGTGTGTTCCTCCGTAACAGAGTAAGTACATAACAATTATATAACAAGAGAAAATAGTATGAAAAAAAAAATTCGACTGGACATCGTCGCTAAGTTCCGAGAAATCATTATATTGTTATTGAGCAGATGGGTGACGAACTGGGAGGATGGGTGGTTCCCTATTCAATTACATTGTTATTGAGAAAATAGGTGAAATAGGGTTCTTAATGGAATCTCCTAGCGGTCATATAGGATCCCAGCACCCCAAACCCACGAAGAGGAACTCGTCAATACCTCCTGATCATCTTTTATGAGAAAATAACAACGTTTGCTACTCTCTACTCTTCTCCCTCCCTCCCACTGAATTAGATGCGCGTGCGCAGATAAAGCACCTGCGCGTCTGCAGTACGACGCACACACAGGCTAGGGTGTTTGTGTGTGTGTGTGTGCGTGTGTGTGTGTGTAGACAAAGGAGGAAAGATATGGTACATAATGCGAAGGTTAAAAGATGGGTCAGCACGAGTGTTAGACTCTCTCTCTCTCTCTCTCTCTCTCTCTCTCTCTCTCTCTCTCTCTCTCTCTCTTTCCCTGACACACTCCTCTTATGCCATGAAAAGTCTGACGTATTTTTTTTCAGAAATAAAACGTAATGTTAGGAATTATCTCCTTTTGTGTTACGCAAAAAAAAATGTGATCTTTGGTGCAGCGTCAAACATGTTTCCTTCTCGTGTTTCCCAATCCTCTTTAAGTATTATGATGATTATTCACGTATTTTTTTATTTTCCAATACTGTCATTTATCACCTATTTTCTCTCCTACTCCTTTCCTTCAAAAATAAGTTGACAACCTACCGAAAGAACCAATCGTGAAAACAGGAATGCAGTGAAACCACGAGATGTGCTCTAGTTCTTTCACGTTTGAATTCAATATCTAATTCGTTCGCTAGGTAACACCTACGTCCATGTTTGTGTTCGCTGAGCTCTGTTTACATGAACTGTGTGAACCAAGGAGCTGGCTCTCGGCGCATGATAAATATCCAAGGGACCTCATTGCTTTTACATTCTCATACATTATCATAACTCTGGTGTCGAGTTGGAAGTCTTTTGTGATGCAAAAGGCATAACATATCCGTGGAAGTTTATCGTAAGATGGAAAACAGCGAAGTAACTCATGAGGAGGAGCAACTTGGTGTTAAAAAGAAAAATATATAACTCTTGAAGCAAATGGTTGAGGGTGTAAAAGGTCTTGTTTGAGTGATTTACGCAACTTGGGATCATACAGATACGTTTTGTATCACTGCTTTGGTGGTTCAGGTCGTAAGCTTATCATGGCGTGTCAAATAGCAATTGAGTACATATATATATATATATATATATATATATATATATATATATATATATATATATATATATATATATATATATATAAACAAAGATTTCTATCATATTTCAGCCAGCATAAATCGAGTACTTTGGTGGTTTTTCGCAGCAGAAATTAGGGTAATTTTCGCAAATTCTTCAGTAATATAACCGGAATAGCCTTTTATTGACGCCCAAGTCCTGATGAATGACTTCGTACTCTCCCAATCTCTCTCTCTCTCTCTCTCTCTCTCTCTCTCTCTCTCTCTCTCTCTCTCTCTCTCTCTAACTCTCCCCATATTTTTTTTTAGCTACAAACCTTTTTTTTTTCTCTTCCCTGCCTCTTGCAACGGGCCTAAGTTTGGACGACATTTCTACGGTATGCAACAGCAACAATCATAAAGGTAATGTTAAGATATGTTCACTGAGGCAAACAAACACACCACCACCACCACCACCACCAGCTTTGCCTCTTTGTCTAAGCAGCTGGTGTGGGTTCATGCCAAGGCTAAATGGAATCGTTCAATCCTTCAAAACAGTCCTTTTCATAAGGGACGCCCACACACACACACACACACACACACACTCAGTGGTTGAAAAAAACAACAAGATATCTTCAGTGAGAGAAATAAGAGAAAAAAAAAAAGACGAGGAAAAAAACATGGCCAGACGAATGTAACATTTTTGTATTGCCGACCAGAATGACAGCGAACGACTTCGTGACCTGGGGCTATACCCAGCGAACCAGAAATGTGACGCACGCCAGTGCTCAGCAGAAATTGGCATGTTGTACTCTCTCGTTGTGCGGGGTGGATGGACGTTAGCCCAACCCTTTATTTTACGGTTCAGGGCTGGTTGGTAATATGTACTATCATGCTGATGGAAGTTTAATACAAATCATAACGCTCAAGTATCCTATTTGTTCATGGAAATCAGACTTATAATCATAATACTTGATCCTTTCTGTTCCATCCCTCTATTTTGAAAGCGCTTGTCCCTTATTGTAAATGTGATTCATATTAGTATCAATGACTAATCTTACAAGCTGATGATATCTTCATCTCGTTAAGATTAATGAAATTGGCTCTCGAAGCTTGGTCATTGAATATATTAAGCTTATGTATCACCCACTGTGTGCCACTGTTGTGATAAGTTAGACGTAAGGATCTCATAGTGTAATGTATAGGGTAGGTGTACCTCAAGACGGTTTTATAGATATACTCACATCATATATTTCTATATTTCCTGGCTATACAGTGACCCACTCGCCTGTTTTGGTCGACTACGTCTCTTCCATTACCCCAGGTGAAGCTATTACAAGATAGGATCTACTGCAGGATCATCCACCAGACGGCTTTTCACTCCCGAGAGCTTTCCCTCAGTCGTTGAGGATCTAAGAGGTGAGTTTTCCTTTCTTTCATTTCTCTGATTGGAAGTCGTTTTTTTGCCCCCCGCTCGTCTTATCTCGCTCACTATCTGATGCGGGTGACTTTAGGTGAACTCATTGCCCATGTTGAGGAATTAAGCTCCCAGATATTCTTTTCCTCTGGTGAGACAAGATTTTTTTTTTTCCTCGTTCAGGCTCCTCGTATTTCCTCTCTCTCTCTCTCTCTCTCTCTCTCTCTCTCTCTCTCTCTCTCTCTCTCTCTCTCTCTCTCTCTCTCTCTCTCTCTCTCTCTCTCTCTCATTTTGCTCTGGGAGCAAATAGACGAACTGCCGCGTCTTAGCGCTTTGATATGTGTAGCCATTAGGTTCGTGACTGTTTAGACCAAGGTTCTTTAACATCCTTCGGGATTAGAGAACTACAGTGACGATGTCTCTGCAGCTCTGTAGAACACTAGATATTTCCAGCACTGTTCTCGGACACTGAGATCGTGGATGCACTGAAACCAAGCCCCACAAACCGGTTCAGTCTGTATCTAAAGCTTCTTTTTCCTTTCTTCTCCTTTACCTTCTTCCCCTTCGTCTTTGACTTTCTCCGTCTCTTGTCTTCCCCAACGCCGCATCCATCATCCTCTTCGTCCCACAGGACGGGACGCCCTCTCCCCTCACAAAACACTGTCAAGACCTGGAGCGAACTCTAAGACCAATATACCCACTGGGAAACCCTCGAATGGACCATCCTAGAGGTCAAGGCGTTCCCACCTTCTTCTGTTGTTCTTTACCTTCCGCCACTCCCCTTCGTTACTCAGTCTCTTTCGCTAAGGGATTCTCCGCGTTGCAACTGGTGTTGTGGAGGTTCAGCAGTGAGTGTAGGCTATCGAGGGGAGGCTGGTGGTCCTTTATGGAACCTCTGTTATCATCTGGTATGTGGGTTTGTATACCACGACGAAGGGTTTTGATCGGGTCTCCCACGGATCAGATCTAGTTTAAAAGCCTTCATTGGTTGGTCTAGTGTGCGTTAAAGGTGGTATGTCGGGGGTCGTTTGGGCTGTGGGCTATTTACCCCTTGAACACGACTGCACGGTCGTTGAACACAATGATACGACCCTTGAGCACGAAGGGACGACCCTTGAACACGACGGTACGACCTTTGAATACTGAACTGTGATTTGGCTAATGGTCAGGCCATTCTAACTGAGGTTTTACCGTCGTCTTTAAGGGTCATATCGTCATGTTCAACGGCCGTACCGTCATGCTCAAGGGTCGTAACCTCGTGCTCAAGGGTCATACCGTCGTACTCAAGGGTCGTTCCGTAGCCTCGTGCTCAAGGGTCGCACCGTCATGCTCAAGGGTCGTACCGTAACCTCGTGCTCAAGGGTCGTACCGTAACCTCGTGCTCAAGGTTTATACCGTCGTGCTGCATATATCAAACTAAAGATGGATAGAAATATCACAAATAACAGACTGCATTACGCTATAGAAACTCACGGATTTCACTGACGAGTCAGAAAAGATACAAAATCAATCACATTCGTTCTCATATAAATCACATTCAGCCTTTACTTCAAAATCCAGTGATGGCTTTTAGCTTCAGCACACCGATCACTCTTGTGAAGGCTTTTCATAACAAGCAAGAACCTATAATCATTCGTCATGCTAAGCAAACACAAATATTTGTAATCTTGTAAATATAAATATGCTCTACCTGGTCTGGTTTCATGAGCAACTTTTGTATATTCATTTCGGTCTTGTATAAAGTTCTTATTTTCCTCTAGCTGTGTTCATGTCCGGCAGGGAGAGAGAATTCCACAAACTATCCTACTGTTTCTTGTATGAAAGACTGAAGTACGAAAATGTTTCATTTGTCACCAGGAAAGAGTAAGAACACTTTTCCTTCTAGCTGTTGCCTCGTCCATTCAGATTCGACAGGAAAATAGGGTGACGTATGTACCCATTTACATGTAAAGGAAATTATCTACACACACATACACACACGCAGAGACACACATAAACACTAACACACACGTATGTGCAAAACTCCTTCGTTTCACATATACACACACACACGAGTGCAAAACTCTCTCCCAGTAAGACATACCCACACATAAATGGAGATTTGATACAGAACAAATCTATTATTCCAGATATTCACACAAACAGAATGATAATAATGATAATGATAATAATAATACTAATAATAATTATAATAATGATAATAATAACAATAATGATAATGATAATGATAATAATAATAATGATAATAAAAATGATAGTAATAATGATAATAATAATAATAGTAATAATAATGATAATAATAATAATAATGATAATAATAATAATAATAATAATAATAATAATAATAATAATGATAATAATAATAATAATAATGATAATAATAATAATAATAATAATAATAATAATAATAATAATAATAATAATAATAATAATAATGATAATAATAACAATAACAATAGAAAAGATGATAATGATAATAATGGTAATAATAATAATGATAACACAGAGGCCTTATCATTGGCCAGCATCATTGACCTCAGGTGAGGGAGGTCTCATACCACCACCTCCCGACTCCAGCCCCCCCCCCCCCCCCCACACACACACACACACACACACACACACACACACACATACACACACACACACACACACACACACGGTATTTGACACAGTCGAGTTATCTTGGATGACGCCGGCCGGTGTCGCCACGATTTAATGGTCCTCTTTGTTTCTTAGTTTTATTTCCCGATGTTTTCATTTTCCACTCGAGTTCTGGTTTATGCAGAGCTAAACATTTCCCCAGGACGCGCGTGTGTGTGTGTGTGTGTGTGTGTGTGTGTGTTGGAGGAGTGGAGGGGGGGGATATGAGGGACTTGCCCAGCCAGTCTGGCGAATCAGCAATTCTTTGCAGAATACTTTCGTGCAATCTAACCTTGCGGGATTTTTGATTTCCTTTTTTTATTTTGTTCAGTGGGACAAGAAATTTGAGATTTCTTTCCTTTTTTTTTTTTTTTAATCTGGAAACTAACCACCCTCTTCCTCTGTTTTTCCTCCCCCCTTGGCGAAGCGGGAGCCAGCTATTTACTTTCAGGCTGATCACTGAATATTTTGTGTGTGTGTGTGTGTGTGTGTGTGTGCTTTTTTGGGGGGGTGGAGGGAGGAAGGGACACACGGACGGTCATGGGGTAAGAAGACAGTCAGGAAAAGGTAGGTGGGTGGAAGAAGATGGGGGAAAAGGATTAATATTTTGCCGCTGCAGGAAGGTTTTGCGTTCGTTGTGTGTTGCAGGTGTTGTTCGTTGTGTGTTGCAGGTGTAGTTCGTTGTGTGTTGCAGGTGTAGTTCGTTGTGTGTTGCAGACGTTGCTTGTGGGGTGAGGAAGGTTTTATGGTCTATTAAAAGGTCATGGGAGGTTATTGCAAGCCACCTCAGTGGGAAATGCTGTCTCTTTATCGACATGGGTTATGCTTCTTAGTAAATGTAGCTGAGTGAATGTGGTAGAAATGAGGCTAAATTGCATTTCATTCAATGACTGTTTAATGTGTGAGGTACTGATGCTTTTTCCACTGAATCTAACTTTGATCACTATACATTCAATAATTTCGATATATATATATATATATATATATATATATATATATATATATATATTCAACG
>NC_092236.1:57392434-57417434 GCF_036320965.1 Panulirus ornatus
AAGGAATACTCTATACAGGAGTATCACAATGATCGTAAAAGATGGAGAAATCAAAGCGTTTATCTGCTATCCGTCCAATCAGGAGACCCCGGGGGCAAAAAGATTTATTCTCTGAGGGAAAAATGTTTTTGACCCACCTCGCAATGTTTGCAGACTCTCCTAATGAGGGTACGAAAGATTTGTCTGCTCTTCAAAGAAAACATTAATCATTTACACTGGAGTGATTAGTTTCCCACGAGAGTACAATATTCATGTTCCCTTTGATGTCTTAATTAGACTCCCATGCAAAAAAAAAACTTACCCCTCCCTCCCTCCCTCTCTCTCTCTCTCTCTCTCTCTCTCTCTCTCTCTCTCTCTCTCTCTCTCTCTCTCTCTCTCTCTCTCTCTCTCTCTCTCTCTCTCTCTCTCTCTCTCTACACCCTCTAATTCTAAGCGAACAAAATAAATGTTTTCACATGATGATGTCGGTAAGAGATAAGATGAAATCTATTTGGTCGAGGTGATCACAGAAAGTACAGCCACAAGCGTCTCCCTCGTTCGCTGTCATATACTCTCTTCGCGGACAAGATTTTGCCTCGCTACCTTGACAGATGTCATTCCAAATGTTCTCCTTTTCTGCAGCACTGAACAGGAAAATTATCTCCTAGTTTTCCTTTTTTCCCTTGCAATAAGCCAATGACAGCTACAGGTGGCCTATAAAAATGAAGTTATTCATTGAATTTGTTTATTCTTATACTTATCTATCTTCTCTTTCTGTCTGTCTGTCTGTCTCTCCCACTGTCATACCTAACCTGTAGCTCAGGCCCTCTGAGCACGTTCCTCCGTCGTCAGTAGGTCACTATCAGGCACCAGCACCAGCTCCTCACCCCTCCTCTCCAGGCTTGATCGCCTCTCCACCCACGCCTTCTTCAGCCCCGTCAGACAATGAACCACTGCGCCTTGAGGTGTACTTAGCACCTGACCCAACACATATCTATATATGTATATACATATACTTGCCACGCCTACCTACCACGCCCATAAATCACGCCCACATCCCAGGCCTATCTTCATTTTTCCCCTCTCACCTGCTACTCATACCTTCCAAGTCCACTTAACACTAACGTAACACACCCACTATTGACTGGAGCCTCGTTTCACCCACTGGCGTCTGGCTAACATCTACGTGTTGTCTTGGATTACATGTTGGTGTCTTGGAACATATTTTCTTATTTTGCCTTGATTATCTTGTAGCATCCACTTGCTGTGTCGTACTGAGGATTGTCTTCCAGTTCTCTTATTGCTTAATCTTATGTTCTGGTTGATGGCATATGTGAAAAGGGTCACCAAAAGAGTGTATTAGCCCTGTTGGCTTCTGTGTTTTTCATGTGAAAGATATTTTTTGTGTGCTGCTTGTTTAACATGATGATTATTAAAATTGCTAATATGTTTGTATGTATGTGTGTGTGTGTGTGTGTGTGTGTGTGTGTGTGTGTGTGTGTGTGTGTGTGTGTGTGTGTGTGTGTGTGTGTGCGCGCGTTGTGTGTGTGTGTGTGTGTGTGTGTGTGTGTGTGTGTGTGCCCCATGTATCTAGCAAGCACATATATATTTTTTTCAACCTCTACTAAAAATAAGCTGAATGAGACCCTCACTTCGTAGCGCATTAAATCCCATTCACCAGTTTCACATTTCGCAATATACCGCAGATGCCAAGGTAGTGTGAGCTTGTGAAGCTACACACATAAAAAAGCAGCATATTCTTGTACCTCCTGTAATCTTATCCTTTTCTCTTCCTCTTCTTAGCCTTTCATCCAGTCCTCTAGATGAGGATTGAGTCAAGCGCTGCTCGGGGTTTTCTAGCGCAGCGACCCAAATACATCTTCAGCATTAATTTTAATCTAACACACCCAATTAATTTGCCATCTCCTTCACATATTCACACAAACGGTTTTCATTTTTCTTTTGCTCCTATACCTATATTCTTGGCACATTCATTTGTCTGTCTCGTTTATCGCGTAAGTAATTCATGTGTTCTCTTTTATTTCATCCATTTATCAAAATTAGCATCGCGAATTATTCTAAGATTTTCTATTATATTAAGCTCAGATTTTATTCATTACTGTCATTAATTACGCAAATCGTTTTCCTCTTGCGTAGTATTTATGATCATTTCTTTTGTTTTTCATTCGTCTGCCTAATTAATCCATTTCTCTTTCTTCCTTCTTCTCCTCTCTCTCTTCCTCCTTCTTTCTTTCTTTCTCTCTCCATCTCTCACAGTTGTTCGACATTGCTCACACTCTCCAACACTTCAGTGTACAGCCTTCCCCCCCCCTTTAGAAACTCGGTGTCTTCAGGGAAACAGCAAACTGGATTCCAGCGAAGAATACACGGACATCCTGCAGGCGCTGACACCACGGAGCAAAGCAACTAAACGGCTTAGTCTGAACCTCTGGGCACCCAAAACATCCAAGATCGTCTTCTGCAAACTTTGAGCCTCGACTTCAGCAGTATCCGGTAGTCCCAAGTGTTCGAACGGTGATCCGGTAGTGCTATACAAACAGTTGTGGTGTTACTTTGGGGTGTACCTTGTGGCTAAAACGCTCACTGTGGCAAATAATATATATATATTTGAGGTTGGTTTTCCTATTTTGTTGTCTGTGTCTTTTGACTTGATTTATTGTCATATATATATATATATATATATATATATATATATATATATATATATATATATATATATATATATATATTTTTTTTTTTTTTTTTTTTTTTTTTTTTTATACTTTGTCGCTGTCTCCCGCGTTTGCGAGGTAGCGCAAGGAAACAGACGAAAGAAATGGCCCAACCCCCCCCCCCATACACATGTACATACACACGTCCACACACGCAAATATACATACCTACACAGCTTTCCATGGTTTACCCCAGACGCTTCACATGCCTTGATTCAATCCACTGACAGCACGTCAAACCCTGTATACCACATCGCTCCAATTCACTCTATTCCTTGCCCTCCTTTCACCCTCCTGCATGTTCAGGCCCCGATCACACAAAATCTTTTTCACTCCATCTTTCCACCTCCAATTTGGTCTCCCTCTTCTCCTCGTTCCCTCCACCTCCGACACATATATCCTCTTGGTCAATCTTTCCTCACTCATTCTCTCCATGTGCCCAAACCATTTCAAAACACCCTCTTCTGCTCTCTCAACCACGCTCTTTTTATTTCCACACATCTCTCTTACCCTTACGTTACTTACTCGATCAAACCACCTCACACCACACATTGTCCTCAAACATCTCATTTCCAGCACATCCATCCTCCTGCGCACAACTCTATCCATAGCCCACGCCTCGCAACCATACAACATTGTTGGAACCACTATTCCTTCAAACATACCCATTTTTGCTTTCCGAGATAATGTTCTCGACTTCCACACATTTTTCAAGGCTCCCAAAATTTTCGCCCCCTCCCCCTTATATATATATATATATATATATATATATATATATATATATATATATATATATATATATATATATATATATATATATATGATATATTACTTGAAATGACTGGTTGATTATTTGACTACCACATGAACCAAATTCTAACTCATATACAAAGAAATATAACGCGTGATATAATGATTATACCAACTCGACGCTGCTGTTGCAGCAATGATAGAGCAATGAACGGAAAAATATTTAAATGAAAACTCAACTCGCAATAAATTTCAGCAAAATAGCGCAACGCGACATGTTACACTAAATCACTAATTTTTTACGACGCTAAACTTAGCCGCAACGGCTTAACCGTCTGTCAGGCAAATTGTTTCCATTTTGCCGCTAAACTATAGCGCGCCAACGCTGCATTGTAGCACAACACTAAATGCAACGCTGCAGAGCTCTGGCGTGAAATGGTAATGCTGCGACGTTCATTGCCTCAGTGTCTCGTTTTGTATCTCTAACATAAGCTACGCGGGAGCGTATTGTGCCCGTTATATGTCAATACTGTTATTGTGATACGCTTTTGTGCTTAATGAGGTGTAAAATGCTCCGATAACACTTGCACCTGTCAGGGTGTCAAACTTAGCGCAATTTCTGGGCAAGTGTAACAAACGCCCCGGGTAAATATACCATTTGTGTAGGATGTGAAGGTTCAGGGAGCCTTACAGCTCTGAGAGTTGAGGACTGGGGCCGTAGCTGTATAACGTATCCTTAATAAATATCGGGGAGGAGGGACACAAATTATATTCATGAGGCGAAGTATTAGAAGGTGAGGGGCAAGGGGAGAATTCATATTTGGTAAAATAAGTGCAGCAAGGGGGACATTAATTTGAAGAGGTAAGCTACTGGTGAAGGGGAAGCTTCTTGCTAGCTTCTTGTGTTCCAGAACTGCTAGCTAGACCATGCAATACTTGGCAAGTTGCTGTGTCACATGATAGGTACCGTGCGGCAGTTGGTAACTGAAGGGTAGGCCGTTTTGATAATTGTATCTTTCGGTGCACCTCAAAGCTTTGGAACTTTCTACTCTTTCAAGTCTTCCCTAATAACTATTCCCTAGCACATTTTAAAGGACAGGTTTTTCGCTTCCTCCTATACATATAAATGTATTTTCTTTGTCTCTTCGTTTTCCCTTTCATTAATCTCTCTGTGTCTGAATTAAGGCCCAGCCTTGATGTGGACTTTTACCCGCGACTGGAGCCTCCAACGTGGGCTTCAATACGAGGAAGCCTCTGGTCTGAAGAAGATTAAGAAGTATTCCCCAGATGAAATACGAATCTAAGATCTCACTCAACAGACGAAGAATTAAAAGAAGTTTCAAAAGGCTGCATACAGATTTTTGATAGAATATGATGGTCAAGAATGAAAAAGAGACAGAGAAAAGTATGCATATTTTTGGGTATATGTGTACATATGTATGTGGGTGGGTTGGGCCATTCTTTCGTTTGTTTCCTTTCGCGACCTCGCTAACGCGGGAGACAGCGAAAAAGTATAATAAGAAACATATATATATATATATATATATATATATATATATATATATATATATATATATATATATATATATATATATATATATATATATATATATATATATATATATATATATATATATATATATATATATATATATATATATATATATATATATATATATATATATATATATATATATATATATATATATATATTATATATATATATATATATATATATATATATATATATATATATATATATATATATATATATATATATATATATATATATATATATTTTTTTTTTTTCCAAAAGAAGGAACAGAGAAGGGGGCCAGGTGAGGATATTCCCTCAAAGGCCCAGTTCTCTGTTCTTAACGCTACCTCGCTAACGCGGGAAATGGCGAATAGTTTGAAAGAAAAGAAAGAATATATATATATATATATATATATATATATATATATATATATATATATATATATATATATATATATATACAGACACTCTGGTCATTATTGAATACAATACAAAGAAGTAAATTGTCTAAATATTCCTCTTTGTCTTTGGGTCACGGGGACAGCTGCTCGTCTCCAAGTCTTTCATCACAGTTTTGTGGCACATGAATCCTTGCCAAGCCTCCACAATGAACGCCAGAGGGGAGCGACGTGTCTCAAGTGATGGATGTCATGAGAGTCTGGGAACCTGAGTTAATACTATATTCCATGACTGCCATGCAAAGACAAATTAGCATGCTATGTACGAACGTGCCTAGGATTCTTGTTACATATATACATTTACACACTTGTATTTGTACATATACATGTGCCCAAGGCTGCGCTGCTTTCATTAGCTGGGAAATGCAGGCAGACATCTCTGGAGTGAGGAGTTGTTTGCTAAAGATTGTACTCTCAATGATCAGTGACTAAGATTATTCTAAGCTCGCGGGCTTAAACCCAGCAGCCTAAGGCAGACAGGAAAAGGCAACAAATTGGGCCAAAGATGTAGCCAGACAGCCACTGAAGTGCTGGCTCACTTCACAGCCTACACTATGACATCTCAACACCCAGGCGTATAATGTAAGTTACAGATTGGAATAGAACTGAAGATTCGAGGACTAAATATGTATTCATCTTATATATATATATATATATATATATATATATATATATATATATATATATATATATATATATATATATATATATATATATATATATATATATATATATATATATATATATATAGCATAATGGATTTCAGCCTCCACATGTATAGTATACATAATCACGAAAAGTTAGCAATCGTTGCAGTAATAGTACAGTCCCTCATTTCTCGTGGAAAATGGGCATTGGGAAATGCTAATAACATTAACTGGATTCGTCCTATAAATCTGCAAAAAAAAAAGAAAACTACTCTCATTATAGGACTTTTTCGCAGGGTACAATACTCTCACTGAACGAGGGTTCGTACAATACGAAGATAGCATTATATGTGTGTGGTGGGGAGGGGGTGTGTTGCAATGAGTGTAAAGCCACCTCCTCCTCCTCCTCCTCGTCCTCCTCCTCATTCCTCCTGCCTCATATGCACACGTATAATTCCTAACGTTTAAATGATGGTAATGCACCATAAGAAAAAAAAAATACATACGGCCTCGAGAATAACACCTGCAGGTCGTATAGTCTGTCAGGGTTTAATGGATGTCCTAAAACTGGGAAGGAGAGGGGAAAAAAAAAGGGAAAAAGAATTAATTTCCTTTGTTATCGGCTCTCACAAGTTACGATAATGGAGGGAAGAGAAAAACAGCCTTAATGAGAAGAGTTTCCCACTTCGGTGCTACTGCTTTTCCTCTGTGGGAAGGGGGTGGGTGTGTGTGTGTGGCGAAGATGCAGGAGGAAATGGAACAAGGGGATCCGAATGTCTTACAAGACGAGAGTTCTATCTTGTATTAAATCACTGTCTTGAGAGAGGAAAAGTTTTAGGTCCTATTTTAGTGGACTGGAATCTTTCCTATTATTTTTTTCTAAGCATTCATCTGTTTCTTTATCTGTTTTCAAGTGTCTTTTGCGTCAAGTATATGTCCCGAGCTGATGAACAAGCGCTTCAAGTCGTCGACATTAGGCATCACACAGTCTCTCTGGGTTGTAGAGATCGTGGTATCTCTCTGGGTCGTAGAGATCGTGGTATCTCTCTGGCCTCCGGGCTATTCAAGTGGGATGATACCAAAACCAGATCTCGTCCCGTCAAAAGTTTTCTCGTGGAGAGATGGCCTCTGGAAACTCCTCCCCTACCACTTCACTCTCCCTCCACTTCCTTTACTCTCCTTTTTCCCATCTTTTATTCTCCTTTCTCACTTTCTTTACCCCCTCTCTCTCCCTTTCTTTACTCCCTTTACTCCACTGTCTCTATCGGAAATCAGATCATGTTTGTGCGCCAGGATCTCTCGATAGGTCCCACCACAACGATCTGAGTGGGAGGAAGATTCGCCAGGGTATGTGGAAAGGTCTCATGAGGGCTGACTCTGATAAAAGCCTCCTCGTTGCAGTAATTAGTCGTTCTGAGCAACGAGTGAGTCCTGATTGGTAATGTAAACCAGTGTCTGCCCAGGGAATCAAGAGGTATATTCATATCTACCTGTGAAAGAGAGAAGTTCGGGTAAATGAGAATGGAGGGAATGATTCACACCGGGAGAAGAAGGGAGAATTCCAGTCATCCATCTTACTGGAGAGTCACTCATGACAGTATGTTTCAGGACGCCAGCTCCCTTGGTACTTCTCCCGTCCCAGATAGCTATTGTCCTCAGCTGGTCGAAGGACAAGTCTCTCTCTCTCTCTCTCTCTCTCTCTCTCTCTCTCTCTCTCTCTCTCTCTCTCTCTCTCTCTCTCTCTCCCATTGCTTGCCCTGCCTCGAGGCAAAAGTTCGACGTAAGCACTTACAGACACTTCTTATCTCTCTCTCTCTCTCTCTCTCTCTCTCTCTCTCTCTCTCTCTCTCTCTCCCCCACAATCTCTCACCCTTATCTTCCGTCCAATTCGAATCTTATCTCTCATCGTCCGTATTTGTTGATATCACCAGTCCTCCCCGACACTGTCATCTGTCCACACATAAACACGTCAACATTCTGCTGAAAAATGCGTCAAAATAAATCCCCCTTTCATCCCTACAGTAATCCCTCACTGCCGCAGTTAAATAGACCCAACACTCAGAGCTGGTATGCACATTAGCGAGACCAAACATTCAAGGTATACAAGAGCGGTAGGCCGCTGCTGTCGGCTGGGAAAATCGTCCATAGTGCGTCCTGTGGTTGGGATTAACTGTCGGTTACGCGTGTGTGTGTGTGTGTGTGTGTGTGTGTGTGTGTGTGTGTGTGTGTGTGTGTGTGTGTAGGTATCCTTGTGTTTGTACATAGAAAATACAATTAAAGAAAAGCTAAATTCGTGCCAAAGATCCCCAGGGAAGGCCAGGCGTGTATAAAGTATATATATATATATATATATATATATATATATATATATATATATATATATATATATATATATATATATATATATAAATATATATATAAATATTATATAATGTGTAATATAAGATAGATCATCATTTCAGTCTCTTTGGCAAAGACTTCAGAAAGCGTACAGGTCATAGAACTACTATGATATCTCGGGATAATTATCCCATTTCACCCCATACACTTGGGATGGTTACACAACATCACGTGGGTCGGTCCTAGTGGTGACCACGGGGCTGGGGCCAAGCCCTTGGGAGACAGAGAGACAGAGAGATGGCTTCACAAGCTCTTGTCTCCTGAGACCCCTGGAAGGTCGAAGTGAGAGGCTTGGTGCTGGTAACTGGACAGTAGCGGGGAGTGAGGGGGGAGAAGAGGTGAATGATAGGATCAGGGATGGAGGGCAGAGGAGAGCTAGTGAGTGAGGATATAGAGGAGGTGATGAGTGGACGTGTGTGTGTGTGTGTGTGAGGAAAGTGGAATGGAATGGGATTGATCACTGGCAGTCCTGGACGTCTGGTTGAAGCGCAAAGTCAGCCACGTCAGTGGACAGAAAGAAGTAAAAGGTCGTCGAGGACCTTCTTATTTTAAAGGAGTCCACCTTACCCTGCACTGATATGGAGAGCAGCCCTTTTCGTCCCATTAGAGTCCATATTACCCTGCACTAAGATGGAGAGCAGCTCTTCTCGCACCGAAGGCGTCCACCTTACCCTGCACCGACGTAGAAAGGGGTCTGGAAGCTACAGAAACCCCCTTTATGAAATGGCTCCCGGGGTTGTGTAATTAATTAATTATACACATCCTTGAAGTATATTCGTGACTTAAATTCATATGAGGCCAAGCCTTGATCCAGACCCACTCTGAGGAAAATGAAAAAGATCGTATCTGTGAGATGAGACGTGAGGGTAGCCTTACCACAAAGATTAAAAGAAAAATCCAGGTTATGTCATGGGAGGCTGCCTTGTATAACACTGTGGTGGTGGGGGTAAAAAAAAAAAGAAAGAGGCACAAAGGAGAACAAATAGGTGTTTAAATTTAAGCAAATTATACACAATATTTCTCGTAGGTGTTCCGGATGAGAGAGAATATATATCGTACACGATATTTTTCAAGAGCGTATTTCCAGAAGATGATAAAGGATGAAATGAAGAAATCTAGATCTCGAATCTTGGTTTACTTTCTTTAAAAAACTATTTTTTTTCCTCCTTGGGATTGTCGTCGTGAGCAAAAATGCACAATCCGCGGGTGTAGATATCTTGTAAAACCTTTTACTCGGTCACTGAGCGAGTGTGAATGGTGTTGTAGGTGCGAGGGTTGGAGGGTGTTTTGGAGAGGAGGGATTAGAGCGTTGGAGGCAAGGCTGAAGTGTTAGGGGCAAGGATAAGATGTTGGAGGGAGGGATTAAAGCGTTGGAGGTATGGTTGAGATGTTGGAGGGAGAGATTAAAGTGTTGAAAGCAGGGTTTAGATGTTGGAGGCAGTGTTAAAGTGTTGGAGGTAGGATAGAGACGTTGGAGGCAGTGTTAAAGTGTTGGAGGCAGGATAGAGATGTTGGAGGCAGTGTTAAAGTGTTGGAGGCATGGTAGAAATGCTGGAGGCAGGGTTGAAGTGTTGGAGGCAGGGTTGAGGTGTTGGAGGGAGAGATTAAAGTGTTGGAGGCAGGGTTGAGATGTTTGAGGTAGGGCTGAAGTGTTGGAGGCAAGTTTGAAATGTTGGAGGTGACACCATCATCCATCTCTACAGGACTTGGTTCCAAAGACGCGATACTAACGCTAATGACCGTTCCTTTAGACTGTAAAATGGTGAAAGATACTGAGGTTGATTATCTCCCTTCACCTCACAGATCAATATCCTCCGCTTCATAACCTCCAGCAGGATGAATCCCTTTTCTCCCTTAATTCATCTCCTGCAGGAGTGGTTCCTCTCCCTCTCTATTCATCTCAACAGCCCTGTAAGAGACCTCTCTCTCTCCCTCACTTCACCTCCTGCAGGAGCAACCCGTCTCCTCCCCTCCTCATCTACACCGTCTGACAGGCCTCCCTCTCCCTCACTTCGCCTCCAACGGGAGTAGCCCTCTTCTTCCCTCTTCAGCCAGACCGCCGAACCTCTGCGCCCAATTAGCCTCAGAGTGACGGTGGAGGAGGGTGATCAGGAGGGTGTGAGAGGCGTGGGACGATCACCTTTCTCAAGAACTTTGAGCCCAGCATGTCCCTGCGGCTGACTGACATCTGTAGGAGGACAAACTCAGATGTAGGGGCGGAAATGAACCAGTTCTGGGGGGCAGAGGATGAGATAGTGTGTGTGTGTGTGTGTGTGGTGGGGTGACAGGATGGGGAGGATTGGGTAATAAGGGAAACGAGTGTATTATGAGGAAATGGGGAATGGCACGACAATCGTGTTCTGTAGAAAAATGTCATTCAAGAACTGTTTTAAGATTTTTTTTTTTGTGTGTGTGAGATTTACACGATTATTAATACCACTTCTTCCTAACTGAATAAACATCTTTTCACTCACTTTAATAAGAGAGAAAATGAAAAGAAGACTTTCCATCAGAATAAATCTTCAAATTCGTATGGTCATTCCAATAACAAAATCAATATAGGGCAAAGGATTAAGGTGTTCAACAGAGCCTCGCTCCCTCCCTCCCTGTTCAACTTTGAACCATAGCTTGTTTTCCTACTGCTTGTACCTACATGGAATTGTGAGTACCTTATGATTGAACGTCCATGTATCAATCGAAGAAAATACCATACTAGTAATTTGCCCACTTGTAGATCTATGGCCTCCAAGGTAATGTTTATGAATCTAGCACCTTGGTATCACGCATAAATCCTAACTCTAAGCTATAGGATAAGTCATGAATTGCTATACAAACATCTATACAGCTCTCACATAGAATATTACTGGCATTAACCACACACACACACACACACACACACACACACACACACACATACACACACACATATATATATATATATATATATATATATATATATATATATATATATATATATATATATATATATATATATATATATATATATATATATATATATATATATATATATATATATATATATATATATATATATATATATATATATATATATATATATATATATATATATATATATATATATATATATATATATATATATATATATATATATATATATATATATATATATATATATATATATATATATATATATATATATATATATATATATATATATATATATATATATATATATATATATATATATATATATATATATATATATATATATATATATATTAAGTACAGAAAGAGCAACTTTCAGCTAAACCATGACCCATCTTCACTCAAAGAAGAGAAGAGTCATACCAGAGTCCTGTCATTTCTCACATGAAGAAGACCAAGATACTGATGAAGAAGAAGAAGAAGAAGAAGAAGAAGAAGAAGAAGAAGAAGAAGAAGAAGAAGAAGAAGAAGAAGAAGAAAGAATAAGAATAAGAATAAGAAGAAGAAGAAGAAGAAGAAGACGAAGAAGAAGAAGAAGAAGAAGAAGAAGAAGAAGAAGAAGAAGAAGACATACTAGAAACTGTTCCCTCACCTCTAACTTCACTAGGGACAGAGGCAAATGGATCATCCTCTGAAGTGGGATGAGCGACCCACAGGTTCTCGTGGGATGTGGTGTGTTGCGTTCTAATTCTCGCCCAAGTACTTCACTTCCACTCCCTCAGTTCTGCCTTTCGGGTCGCTGTACACGTTGCCACACGTAACCAACACTTGCACTCTGAGATCCCCTGGAACACGTATGATGCAAAGCAACTTGAGCCGGAAGCAGTTATATAGTGGGAGGTTTTATCTCCGTTTCAGAAAACGAAGGCGTTTGTCTTGGGTGTAAGACAGGTTAGTAAGAGCAGGCCCTTGGGTGCTTCATTCTTAGTATAGAACATATGGCGCAATCCGCCCACAGATGGAAGCAGGAGAAATATGAGGATGTTTTGACTCAAACAGATTCAGACTCGGGTCTTACGTTTCGACTCAAACGGAATCATAGTCGAGTCACGTTTCGACTCAAGTAGAATCATACTCAGGTCTTACGTTTCGACTGAATTATGATCATACTCAAGTATTACTGTTCGATTCAAACAGAATCATACTCGAGTCTTTCGTTTTGACTTAATCATACTCAGTATTACGTATCGACTTATATAGAATCATACTTAAATTTCGATTCAGAATTATAATCCAATCTTATGTTCGAACTCAAGCAGAAACACAATTGGGTCTTACGAGTTTGAAAGTGATATGAAATGGCGAAGTTCGAGTAAGTGGGTTGTGGGTATAAACAATAAGGGATGGGAGAATGGAGATGAGTGAGGAGAAGAGAGATAGAACACTTTCTCATATGCTAATGATGCTATTTAATGGATATTCTTAGAGCGGTGTCCTATAATCCCGTAGGGCTCTTGTTAATAAATGATTCTCGAGTACTTTTCCATTTGCTAACGATTTGTTTTTCAATCAGTATTCTTAGGGCACTTACCCACATTCTGATAATGTTTTCTTCCCGGGTATAAATCTTCAGAAGGATTGTGGTTAATTCAATGAGGATCCTGGGTACCACATCTCTCATACCAACAAGGACAGTTCACCACTTTTAGTATAGAGGTTGAGGCGGTACGCGTCCGCGACGAGGTCATCAACAGGATTCAGGTGGAACATGTTACGAAATTCTCGGCCAGAATGTCCAGCGCCATTTCATGCTCCACGGCAAGTCAATGGGGTTGCTGGGGACGGCAGGCAAGCCTTGGTGTGGAGGCTGGGATAAGGGATGATAAGGGGGACCCTTTGGGGTGAGGTGGGTGGTTTAGCGACTGGAGGAGGAGTGGGGTTTGAAGGGACTGGGCCGGAGGTGAGTGTAGGAGAGGAGGAAGCGATCGGAGGAAGAGCCAGTGAGGCATAGGGTGTGATAGTGCAGACTGACCTACAGTAGCAAGGGATACTTGATACTCAACCAGGTTTCCCTAAATTGTAAAGGCATCATTGCTGGTGATCCCTTGCTTCTGAATCAAGATGACTACATCCTCTATCCGTGTGAAAGACTCACTGAGATTCATAGGTTCGAATCCTAGTTTGCGGTCGTCCGTCCACAATTCAACCCCTCTGTTCATCCTCCTCAAGGGATTGGTCGGTGAACTGAGTACCAGGAGTAGGCTCAGGTTTATATACATATATAGCGTTACTGAGTTGGTCTTGACCAGTTGCCCATGCCGTCTCAGCCAAAAAGAATAAAGATCAAAGCAAAAACGTGTATACAGTGAAAGGTAACGTACCTTAATGAATATATCATGACAACCGTTGTTTACTCGAAGTCACCCATCATTCATCCTTATTCCTTTAGATCAAATATTCTCTTTATGCCTGGGGTAACACCTAGTGTAGTGGAGGGCAACAAAAATGTTTTATAAGATCATATGTATCTCAAGGGTCACTTTAACTTCTCAGTATAAGATAGTCTCTCATCGTTACCCTTTTGTTCAGTCTATTGCTCAGCCGTGTCCAATCTTACTCTTTATTTATGCTTTTGTTTTTTTGTTTCTTTGAGGATATTCTTTCCTCCCTTGAGTTATCTTGGCTATTCTTGCTCCATTATGTACCTGCTGTCTGCAGGCTTAACAAGTAGCTACCGTTTTTATGCCGCTATTTGTATATAAACGTTTGATCTCGCGGAGAAATAGGAATTGGCGACCTCGTTGCCCCGGTGTTTTGTGAACATAAGATCTAACAGTTCCTGGAAAGCAGTGATGTTATTGCCAATGAAACAGTGAAAGAGAGAGAGAGACAAAAAAGGTGATGTTGATTCAGGTTTTCATTCTGGGAAAATGTGTTGACTGTAGCTGTGATATTCTCGCATACATGACATTATACAAACGTGATCAAGGGGATGATAGAACTTAATGTCCTTCGTGAGATAGTGATACTAAAGATCTTTAACTGATCATAGATTTTGTTAAGTTGGTAGCAGAAATTACTATTGTATACTATGCAACGTTTCAGGCATGGAGCACAACACGCAAGACATACATCGCGTGAAGAAAGGTCATTACTTGTTGGATACGTCGTCTCTGTACCCTCTGCTCACATTTGTGAAAATTCATAGAGATACAAAGTCGATTTCTTTAGCAGTCCAACCCTTGAGTACGAAGGTATGAGCTTTGAGCCCGATGGTACGAACTTTGAACATGATGGCACGTCTCTTCAGCAGGATGGTACGAACTTGAACATTATGGTACGGCCCTTAAGCACTATGTTCCGACCCTTCAACAGCACGTTACGACTCTTGAGCTCGATGATGCAACCCTTGAGTATGATAACTGATCCTTCACTTTATTTGTGGCAGGAGAAAAAGAATTAGTGGATAGAATTCCTGACGAAATAATTGTCTCTTTGGCAGTCTTTTGTAAATTTTTGGCTGTAACTTTGTTGAAAAACTCTCGCTTTCTAAATGAAATGAGTTAGTTTAGCTTTTTTCCAGTGCGAGATTAGGGGGTTGGGAAGAAGGGAAAGTATTGTGAGAGTGTTGCAAGAAAGAATGTGTATACTACCAGTGTTGTGGTGATGTCAGATAATCTGTGTACACTCGGCCAAAAAAGTATCGGTACACGATATTAGCTAAACATTATGACACAGTTCAACAGATACGGAGAAATTTGTAGAAGTCTGACTTGCTACTCGCTGGTAACCCTAGTGTCAAGATGGGGCCACATCATCTACTAGCGACATATCCTCTTATACATTTAGGGAATGTTATGTATTCATATGAGTGATATATATATATATATATATATATATATATATATATATATATATATATATATATATATATATATATATATATATATATATATATATATATTTTTTTTTTTTTTTTTTTATACTTTGTCGCTGTCTCCCGCGTTTGCGAGGTAGCGCAAGGAAACAGACGAAAGAAATGGCCCAACCCCCCCCATACACATGTACATACACACGTCCACACACGCAAATATACATACCTACACAGCTTTCCATGGTTTACCCCGGACGCTTCACATGCCTTGATTCAATCCACTATATATATATATATATATATATATATATATCCCCATATATATATATATATATGGGCTATATACGCTTGGAGACTGTCGTCTGTAGCATTTTATTTCAATAATATAAACGCTGTAGCTTTCATTATAGAGGGCTGTAATGGCTCAGTGTGTTGCCTGTGAGGTTTTCATCGTGACTGGCATGACCCTTATACTGGTGGCTGACAGTGACTATGTTAGCTGAAAATGCCACAGCGTGGCGTGCTCCATGAGTCGGGTAATGAAACTATGAAACTCAATCTTACGTTTCGCAACGTTTGCTCTGTACCTAAACCATGGCTAGTCATATCAACCCTCCTATAATATCAGGATCTGGTGTAAACATTATGGAAGGTTTCGGAATAATTGTGCACAGATACTTTTTTTGACCACGGTACATCTATTGCTTACCTGTATACATGAGTTTATAGTACACTAAGTGACGTGTAGGTTTAATCTTGTGTGTACATGTAGCAGGTCATAGGTCATTACAGCTTGTCGTAGGTAAGTCAAGGTTGGCCTTAAATCACTCACAACTCATACCACTCACAGCTGGTTTTATGTCAATTACAGCTTGCTTTCAGTCAATCACAGACTGTAGAGGGTAGTGTGGTAACCTTCAGGTCTTTATGAGTGCAACGATTCCAGGAGATTGTTATGGTACCATTCCAAAACACGAACCTCCTCAATACGTCTCAGTAACAAATGAATATCTAAAGGATTTAGTGTTACATCTCGGCCCGTTTTATCGATGCTTTCCATTTGTCATTATGGTATTCTTTGCCATGCTTCATGAATCACTCGCGCTGCCTCATAAACCAGTCGAGATGTTTCATGAATCATGTAAGATACTTCATGAATCAAACTAGTCACATGATCATTCTTGTGTCGTAAGTTAAGAGGGGCTTCACTTGCAGTTGAGAAGAAGGAAAGTCCCTTTGTAATCCTGAGTAAATCGAACTAAATAAGTGCTATGAGTTCTAGGAGTGGAAACAACACACATAAATCTTCAGGTACAAGTCCCAAACCCTTCTTAACTCTATTTTATGACACCATTTGTCCTCCTCTTAACTTGCATCATTCACTTCCCCGTTTCGCTTCTGTTCTCTCACCTCACTTGCTCCCCTTCCTGGTCCTTAATACTTTCCTCATTAATTCATTGTCTAAAAACCTCTCCTGTGCCATTCCGATTCATCAGGGCACTTTATTTTTCAACTTGAAATAGAATTCAATCATAGAGAGAGAGGGGGTAGGAAACATAGCACATCTTCATTATAAAGATACTTTGATCATCATCTATGCCCTGTAATCATGCCCTCCATCCATTCCTACCACATTAGAACACAGCACCTTACCCAATGAAGCGTTTCTTCTAGATTTCGAGGTGGAAAACCTTGCTTGTCTTCACAGCTTCGTACTGTTTTTTTTCCTTTTGAGAGATGTTGTGTAAAAGAAATGCTTGTGCTTGTTACAGAAGCTCTCAAAAGTTTTGATTATAACAGCTGCGTTCGAGTGTGAACAGTGACGAGGATGACAAGCCTGGTAATTAGCGTCGCAAGGTCATGGAAGACGTGAGAAACCTGAGATGTGGATCTTTCTGAGGGATCTCAGTGGCTGTGGTAGGTGACTGTAGTGGGGGGTTGTGAGTGGTGGATGTGGTGCCTGGCTGTAGTGGGTGGCTGTCGTTGGTGATTGTGATGGGTGGTTGTGGTGGGAGATTGTGGTTGGGGTTGTAGCAGTGGTTGTGATGATGGTTGCTTCTGGTTGATGGTTGTAGTTGGGTGGTTGTGATGGTGGTTGTGGTGCATTGGATGATTGTGGCTGGTAATTATGGTTGTTGATTGTGGTTTGTGATTGTGGTGGGTGATTATATCTTATAGTGAACGACGTGGCAAGTGCAAAACATGTCCAAATCAAAGGCCATCTCTGGTGACAGGAATATAATGAAAGGAAAAGATTGTAGACGTTAATCTGGGCTTCGCAGTTGCTTACAGACTTGACGCTTAAAGACAAAATGATTACAGAAAGAGGGAAAGATGAATGGAGTAAGATATTTCTACAGTTTAGCTGTGCGAAGGGAGGAGGATATACAATAACGACCAATCCTCGAGTGGTCGGTCTCCACACACAAAATGTGGGAAACAGCAACCAGAAGCGTACCTAGTGAACGGGGATACAGGCACCGGCTAAAACAGAGAGAACACAGCAACATTGCGACGTTCAGAAAGGGATGGTTGAACAAAGAGAAATGGATGAGGCTAAGAAAATTAATGACTCAGAAGGTTTTTGATTTCGTCCTGGGTAATCGTTAGAGACTAAATGTGAACATCTAGAGATGCTACATTGTATACATATAATTGTTGTCCACTTGTCTTATAACGATGAGAATGACATTAATGGAATTCCAAGACCTTTATACTATGTATTTCAATGTAATCAGGATTTATATACATTCCCACAATGTGATGATGGTCCATGGAAGTTCATATTGTATTTCGCTTGACTGTTATTGAAGGCTCATGCTGCTTCTTACAAGAAAATACATCATTGAATAATTTTTACTGCGTCAGCATTTATATACTTCGACTACAGATGAAGAGGAGGAGGGAAAAATGACGAATGCCTTAAATATAAGACTTATAACAATAAGAAAATCCATGAAGAAATCGTTCCATTTTCCTATCCAGTAAGAGAACCCAGAATCGACCAGGTTTCTTACATCTTGTGAGGGTGTCATCCAGTGAAAGAATCTTGGCAAAGAAAATGGAAGCCTCGGATATCACCGTGGAAATCCTCTCAGCCACGGTCTCTGGCAAATGAACATTGCACTGCCGGCTCGATGGTTCGGCTGCAAGGCCGGGAAATGTATAGATAGAATCGTGTTGGGAAAGGAGGAATGTGGAGGGAGGAGGTGGCTGATTTAGATAGAATCGTGTGTGGTGGAGGGAAGGAAGGAGGGTTTGGTGGGATTGATTCTGATGAAGGAATCGATACTTGTGTCTGTCTATATGTCTGTCGATCTGTTTGTGTGTGTGTGTGTGTGTGTGTGTTTCTCTATGTATGTCTATCTGTCTGTATCTGTCTCTCATCCTCTGATTTCCTCCCTCTTTCTGTCTGTGTACCTGCCTGTTTATCTGTTTTTCTTTCTGTCCATCTGCCCATCTGTCTGTCTGTCTGTCTATCTGTCAGACTGTCTGTCTGTCAGTCTGTCTCTGTCTGTCTGTCTGTCTGTCTGTCTCTCTCTCTCTCTCTCTCTCTCTCTCTCTCTCTCTCTCTCTCTCTCTCTCTCTCTCTCTCTCTCTCTCTCTCTCTCTCTCTCTCTTCATCACACCAGTGCAGTTACCCCTGAGACAAACCCAGTGGGGATGACCCTCCACTTTATATCTAGCACTGCAGGAACAGCGAATCATCAAACATGGTACAAGTCATGAACTCGTCTGCACTCCAGACAGTTGCTGAACCTACGCCATTGTTGGCCACTGATCCTTAGAACTCAAAAAAACCTGCATAGCACTAAGGCGAAAAGAACTTCTAAAAAAAACCTACAAAAATAATGCTTGATCTCTTAATGGCCATACACTTGACTATGTGACCTTGAATTGACCTGCCTTTTGACCTCTGTACTGATGGTAATTAGCCACCACATGCATTTCAGGACTGACATACCGAATGCTGTGTTACATCACTTCTGAACGACAGGTCTTACTAGGCTCAGTTAAGCTTAACAAGCTTAAATCCACCCGATCACTGAAGGTGAGGGACACGATACAGTTTAGCTGGAGAGGATCATAGGGGAAAAGATAACACAGCACGGAGAATAAGCTTTTGATATCTACTTTCGAGGGACACGAAACAGTTTAGCTGAATAAGCTCGAATGGGAAAAGCTAACACATCACGAACATTAAGCTTTTGATGTCTACTTTGGAAAACGCTTATCACAACAGTCAGTTTCGTATGAAAGGCAGCATTAGCGGTCGGTATCATGCATTCTCTTTGATGAGATCATTTCCTGGTATGTTCTCGGGGGGAGAGAGAGAGAGAGAGAGAGAGAGAGAGAGAGAGAGAGAGAGAGAGAGAGAGAGAGAGAGAGAGAGAGAGAGAGAGAGAGAGAGAGAGAGAGAGATGGGTGGAGTCTCCACCATTTGCCTCGGTTACGAAGTAATTAATTAAAGACACTAATTAACTTTCCATGTTTTTCTTGTACTACTTTTTATTCTTATCCCCTTTGTCATTTTGCACATTTTCAGATATCTTTTTTTTACTTTAACTTTCTTTGCTACATTAATTAACTTCCTACCTTGTATATACCTTCAATTTCTTTGTCCTTGTCAGCTTTACCTAGCGTTCCTCTTTCTTAGTTCCACGTTTTACCTTCTTGAATTCAGCTTGTAATTCAATTTATAATCACTTTTAATTTCTTAGGTGTTTGCTTTTTAACTGAAGTGCCTTCATATACTTTTTTCTCTCTATACTTTTAAAAAATTGCTCTTTATATATATTCTCCTCCTGGTGTAGATCTTCATAGACTCCAGCTTGCCAGCTTGCTAAGCTGCGTAGTTAAAGCTTCTTCCATTTCCCAAGCGTTCTGCTCGCTTTAGCTTCCTGGCAAAACCTCACCATCTTCATCATGTGAGAGTCGGGGCTTCGAATCTCGTCCTCGCTGGGTATCGATCGTCTCATTAATCACGTGACGTGATGCCTTTCCCTCATCAGCTGCATCCACACCTCTGGGGCAACGCTTCTGACGAGGTTGAACCGTTGGCTACGTCATGTAATCATATATATATATATATATATATATATATATATATATATATATATATATATATATATATATATATATATATATTGATACAGGAATCTGCTGGTCTGTGTCTGTCTCACGAAACAGTATATGAAAAGTGAGAACCAGTCCGAATATATCACGGATTTGAAAATGAATGCAGATAAAAAAATAATAAAAAATATGAAAAATTTAGATAATGGATCAAATAGATGATAAAAAGGAAAAAAAAAAAAAATGGCTGTTCTATCAAGATCCTGAAATTTGGAGTTACGCCAAAGGTAACAAAGATTCAGAGGTGTTTCAGGAATAGGGAAGTTCGAAGTGTTCATTACCCTGGAATGAGACAGATGAACTTCGGTGTCTCATGAGCCAAACACCTGAATCCGGTGTGTTTCGAGCCTCCTGTTGGACCCAAGATGGAAAAATGAAGGAAAAATGGAACAGTTTTATGATGAAAATGGATTTGGAGTAGGGGAAAAAGTAAGAAAAAATGTAGAATAAAAATGAAACATCTTGGAGATGTAGATGTGTTTTATTGTGGGATTGAACCCTCTGTATGCATCGGGTGAGTGACTCAAAGCTTCGAAACTTTGTCAGATAGTTTGTGTTGTCGTCTGTACAATATTGATAATCATCATTACGTAAAAGTTTAATGAAACTCGTATATAGTGCATACACACACACACACACACTCATATGAGATGAGGTCCTACGAGTGTAAAACTCCCTCCCCGAACTGGTCAAATAGGTTGTTACAAACGCGTAATTCCACACCCTCAGACAGAATAGCCCCCCAGGGGTGTTGACTTCCCTCCTCTTACAGTACAAACAGGTAATTACGTACACGCACCTTCACCTGTCCACACGCCTCCCAAAATACAGTTACACATTACAAAATACAAATACACCTTCACACGTCAGCAGTCTTGTCACGTCATGACCTGTCAAGCCATAGGGGCTGACCACAGCGGTCATCACCCACGGACCTCTGGTGTCAACACACTCCAATATTCTGAGTACTTTTCCATGCCAACACACTCAACGAAACTGACTTTTATCACATTATCTGTCAGAGGCGAAGTGTGACCCAGAGAATGCAAAATACTCGACCATGTGACTGCTTTTGATACCGTGTATTGTTCTCTATCGGATAGAAACGAGTCAATGAGAACTGGTTTCAGGTTAAGAATTATTTGGAACTATAGACAATCAACTATTATTTTATAACCTAGTGATTACAAAGCATCTTGCTTTGTCATTTAAGTCATTTGACTTACTACGAAAGGACTGAAATAGAGTAGGTGATACTGAGTTATCATATGATAGCTGTTCTGACAATAAAGGACACATATTGTTCCTTATTCTAATGGATAATGAAGTAAATCAGTTTGATATAATTTCATCATTCATTTCCAGATTCCGACCCCCCCTCCCTCAGTGAAGTGGAACGCCTATGTATTGTTGGAGCTTCGAGTCTTAAAGTTTCGAATTCCTCGGAGGCGAAACTGTGTGACCCTAGCGATTCTGCTTGACCCTGGGTAAGTTTGTGACCCAGAATACTAGTAGTTTGGTGATCACTCTCTTCCATATATCATTACAGCGATTGATTCATAGCAATTTCGGTTCTGGGTGCAATTAGGATGTTAGAGTGCGCTAAAAGGAAAATCCCTCAGACTGGGTTAATTCTAAAAGAAGTAAGTGCCTCATTAAACCCGAGTAAACTCGTTTACACTTGGCTTTCCTGAAGGAATATAAAGATTATGATTATTAGCATATTAATACCACCATATATATTCTTAGTCATAAGAATCTTTTCACATTTTACATTTACACACTATCTGAAAATACACTATTTGATGGCTCTCCAGAACTTCAATCAATCTAGGTTCTGGGAACGAATCACACATCGTATTTTCCCCCAGTACTCGTACCAACACTCATGGTGTGTTTGCCGACGCTAACTCGAATCTCGAAGCTTTTCTACCTCGACCGCTGGGTAGGTAGTGTAAGTTCTGGGAAGGACCTCAAAACTCCATCAAGAGTGTGTTAAAGTTCTGGCCCCACCTACAGTGAGGAGGAGAGGTGTCCAAGGATAATTCTCGACAGATGTGTTGGTAACATTTGAAAAAGTTAACAAGATATCTTTAACTATACCTCTTATCTATCTATCTGTCTATCTATCCATCTACCTGCCTATCTATCTGTCTATGTATGAAGAGTATTGAAAAATGGACTTCATTTTGAATAATAGTGGAAAGCAAAATGAAAAAGAGTAATGGAAGGATCTTACACAAGGAGGTTAGCTGGATGAAGACATCATGTCTCAATATATGAAGTGCAGCATTCTAACTCAGTGTACGATTTCTTATCTGTATTTTCAGTGCAGTTTAAGACTGACGTAGTGTTTAAACTACACTCTACACCATGTAGTGAATGTGGGTACCTCAACACGTCCATCTGTCATCCATGATTATAATTTCATTCCCTCGAATGTACTCAGGATAACTTCAATCTTCGACATTGTGGTCCCCGCCAGCACTCACCTCCTTAGCTCGCTCGCTGCACAGGTCGGGGAGACCCAGTTTCCCCCTGAGGGATAAAGACCTATTACTTCCTCCCCCCCCCCTCCTTCCTCCTCCCTTCACCGTTACGCTAACACGACGTTCGGTCTGGTTACTGCGTGACGCGGCGAGTTTGCGTTTTGTTGCGTCAGTCACGTAAGTCATTTTCCCTTTCGGTCGCGTGTTCTTATTATGCCACCTGGAAATGACCAGAGGGGCGTCGATTTTATTTGCCATGCTTCGTCTCTCCCTTGGTTTCGTTTTCTTATATATATATATATATATATATATATATATATATATATATATATATATATATATATATATATATATATATATATATATATAGTCTTTTATCAGTGAATTAGAAAACAACTGACAGATGGATAGACATGCTGATATACAGAATACTAAGAATAATTGTGAAAACAGCTTATAACTCACTTGACAATTACGAACAACAAAGCTTTAAACTTGTAATACGTTACATGACCTAAGAAAAAAAAAACACCAACCCTGTCTGACTTTCCTGGGAAAAGAAAAAGGACATTATGTAACCAGGTTCTTGCATGTTACACTATATTGATACTGTATACACAACGTCTAACTCTTTAGCTATCGTTCTGAGGGAAACTGGTTTCGTTGTGGTTCTGACTCACAAAGTCTAGGACGACATGAGGATGGTGCTTTTAGGGAGTTGCTACGCCAATAGAGCTGGAAATGACAGTATACAGAGAGATGGAAATGATAAGAGAATTCATGGGAGGATAATATCTAAGAACAAACTATCTATATCATTAATAAGTCAAAATTTACCGCAGGCGTTCGAGGACAGCAATGAAACCACGTCTCGTATTGGATAAATTCGATGATAGAAATTCGTACAGATTTTTCATTTGCTTATAAATTCTACATATCCATTAGTGTCTTTGTTACTAAGATGGGATGGAAGGAAGGAAGGAATGTCACACAGAAAAATGAATTCATCCTGTATTTTGTGTATCAGGTCCTTAAACACCAGTTCGAACCTGGTATCGAACCTTAGTTCGATGCGAATCAGAAATTAGGTGATTCGAATATTCGTTATCTTACCTTCTAAACTTGTTTCATTCTACAGGCTCACTATTCAGGCTTTTACACACATCCTATGAAGCTTATGTGGTATCTTCCTCTGATGTTAGGCTACAAACGTGGATCTATATTTGTCTCACTGGACGTCAGTGGAAGCATCTATGTCTTCAACTGTCCAGATGAGGTTTTCCTCATAATGCCTCTACACGTGGGGACTGTCGTTGTGAGTCCTCTACCTCATGTACGGACCTGCCTCGCGGGTTCTGTGCTACACGTGGGGACCGCCTCTTCTCCTCATGGGGTCCTTACCGCTGGGTACAATCCCCCCCTTCTCTTTTCATGGGGTTCCTACCGCACGTTTCGAACCTTAGAGAGCTAATCCTGGAACACCCACCATCCGTACCCGAGAAGCGAGTCGGATGGACATGAGAGACGGAGTGATCCCTCCTGTCGTAGGATTCTACTTTTATCCTCTCTTGCGCCAGGTCGTATTTCAAGCGGCGAGGCTGTGGCAACAGCTCAGTCTACGGGGCACCAAACTGGCACCAGAGGACGTCAACCTGTGGCATCAACCCTGGCATCAGGGGGATATCATCCGTGGAACCAAATGGCATCAACCTGAGCACCAAAGGACATCAACAAAGTACTGACACCAACCATGACATGGAAGGATCCTCAGTGAAAGAGGAATACATCACTCGGTTCCATTTCATCTCAAGTGGACGAATTTGCCGGAAACTCAATAACACACGTGTGAAAGAGAAGCTCAATCGTCTAATTACCAGAGTGTGAGTCCTTCAAGTCCAGACCACTCGTGTAGTGAATTGGACCCGAGCCATGTGCAGTATGCTAGTCACCTCACATCCCTGGAATGACTGCGAAAACCTCTGCTTCAGTGACGATTTTATATGAATTTTCCAGTTACATATCCGACGTGTGTGGTGTCCCAAGTCTATCATCTACCTCTACCGTTCACTCGTGGATTTCTCAATGACTTGT